>NW_019397594.1:85434-112182 GCF_000591075.1 Eurytemora carolleeae | reverse complement strand
CACCCTATGGCTTGATCCAAAAACGCCCTTCCCCGCCCCCAATTCTAGTGTTAAAGGGACTATAAACGAAATTTAAAGTAACCCTTAATTAATAAACTGGCATGCCTGATTTACAACGGTACCCTTAATAGATAATTTGATATAGTATGAATTAGATATCTTTGTTTTTGTTTTGAACACTTACTTTCATTTTTGATTTCTCTGCAAAAGTGGCTTGCGCATTTATTGCTTTAGAAACGCCGGTAGTGAAATTATCAGAATTAAAGTCTTTTCAATCCAGAAAAACGATGATATCTTCCTCGCTATTATTTAGATGAAGGCTTGAAGGGTACAGTTTTGAATTGTGCATGCCCCTCATAAAATGGAGGTTCACTTGACATTACGATGACAGTCCCTTCAAGCTAATATTTGTGAATTTTAAATAAAAAATAGTAAAAATCAAGTTTTTCTGATTCTTAAACTTTTGGTTGCGATAGTGCTTAATCTCATCGATTAAATTGAATATTTCAGAGTAAACTTTAAATTTCAAGGATTTAATTACCGATCTATTACGTACACTTTGTGGTAATCAGGAAATGATTAAAAAGAATAAACAGAAATCGAACTGTATTTACAGATTTTAATTCAAAAGTTTTGACCTGCGATTGCTAAACTGGTTTACTTCAGATTGAAGGATTTATACAATCCGCAATTCATGAAACTCTGTGACTGAGTTGTAGCATAAAAGCTTAAAATTAGTTAAGTATATATCTTGAAATTGTTTTAGGAGAATACAATATATGCAGTACGTATACTGTAAACTCTGGTTTAGGCATAGAGAATAGAATATATAGAGAGGAATTTACTGGAAAAAAGTGTAAAACGGAAATTTTGTTGTACTGTTTCCATACTGCAGGTGTACTNAATGCAATATGCAGTACGTACTGTAAACTCTGGTTTAGGAGAATACAACATGCAGTACGTACTGTAAACTCTGGTTTAGGAGAATAATTTTACATTATAACAAGAATATAAAGTAATATTGGGTAATAATCTAAAATTATAGTTTATAAAGTAGCCGGGAATATAAAGTATTAGGGAGTAATAATATAAAATTCTATTTAAACAAGGAGCAGGGAAAAAAAGTAATGCAGGGTAATAATATAAAATTATAGTTTATCAATGAGCCGGGAATATAAAGTATTAGATAGTAATAATATAAAATTCTATTTAAACAAGGAGCAGGGAAAAAAAGTAATGCAGGGTAATAATATAAAATTATAGTTTACCAAGGAGCCGGGAATATAAAGTACTGGTAATAGTATGGAAAATTATAGTTTATCTATGAGCCTGGAATATAAAGTACTAGAGGGTAAAAATATGAAAAATTATAGTTTACCTACGAGCCGGATATATAAAGTACTACATGGTAAAAATATAAAATAATAATTTACCAAGGAGCCGGGAATATAAAATAATAGAGGGTAATAATATAAAATAATTAAGACAGTTACTTTGTATCTTTGCAACCTGATGCTGTAAACCTTTAATATTTCAAACTTAGATTATTTGCTCAAACAGAGTTCTTAGTTTAAAATATCCAAGGTCATTGATATGCATTGGGTTGCAAAGATAAAGGAATTAGAAAGTCAGAGTTTGTGGCTATGACACTTATTCCTCTGCGTGCGTAAAATGAAAACTAGAGAAGCTACGAGGCCGCAAAGTCATACCAGTAATATCGCATAAATTAGGTCTTATTTTCTTCTAGAAACCCTTAGTGTTAAAAAGTACTGGAAAGTACTATTCTAAAACAGTAGGATCCAAGCAACTACGGAATAGAAAAACGACTGTAGTAGACTCAAGTTATGACTTCAAATAATTTTCCAATAAACATGAAACACACCAAATGTGCAGTGTGTGTATTGAGATAAATTGTGCTTAATGAGTAGGTTTACAAGCAACTGTGGAATAGAAAAACGACTGTAGTAGACTCAAGTTATGACTTCAAATAATTTTCCAATTAACATGAAACACACCAAATGTGCAGTGTGTGTATTGAGATAAATTGCGTTTAATGAGTAGATTTACAAGCAACTGGTAAAAACATTTCCTGTCTAAAACATCTTATCCACGTAATATTATCTAAATGTCGACTTCCTACAGTTTTATGTGTCTCACTGTATGATTCCTATTAAGATGAAGTATTAAAATTAATATTTTAACAATCACTTTCATATTTAGAAGAAATAAATTACGACTAGCTGAGTGACTTTTGTAATTTCTAAATACAAAAATCTTCTTTTTCTTTGGAATTTTTTTTTTAAATTTGTATTTTTTATTAAATGTTATTTTCAAATTTGAACTGCTCTATATAAATATCAAAATTTACAAAAATTACAGTAGCACGTGGAGGGTAACGATTACTAGGGGGCACTTTTAAGAAATAGTTTTTACAGAAGTGTCGCAATTCTTTGAAAAAAAATAGTTCAGTCTTTAAAATTGAATTGAATTGAAAAGCAAATGAGTTTGTATCTATACTTTATATATGTATGATTATAAAACATCAATTTACAAAGTGGCCTGTCAAAATAAATTTATTAAATCGCGAACTTTTTTTGTTTATTTTTACAATGTACACACAGAGAACATGTTCACAATTGAAATGGAAGATGGGCGCAAAGCACTTTAAAAGCCTAGTTGGTAATAATAATTCCGTCTGTTTGTCCGTTTGAATCCAATAAGCGCGAAAACGGCTAAACCGATCAGGCCCAATTTTTTTGTGGGAACTCACATGACCCCAGGGAAGGTTCATGGATTTTTACAAAATTGCCTGCCGAACTTTTGAAATTTAGAAATCCACGAAAAAAAAACGATAAATTAACAAAATTTTGTTTTTATTGTTTAATAATTTATGAACAGAAAATGGCGCAGATAGAGAATCCTTTAATAATTAAAACCAATGATAGTTGCGAAGCGCCCTGAAAGCCTAGTTATGATAATAATAGTAATTATAATATTGGTAATAATAATTATAATTATAAAAATAATACTAATAATAATTATGATAATAATTCATAGTTAATGATAATAAGAATGATAATAGTAATAAAGATAATAATGATTGCTATTGTTTTATTATTATTTCTAAAATAATAAACCTGCTGAGGACTATGATGATGAGAGTGTTTGAGAGAATGGTGATGAGGATGAGAATGGGCATGATGATACCGTAGATAGGTTCCACCATGTTTATTGGTCCTAACCAGTCACTGGCGTTCAGACGGTAGCAAGTCCCATTCTCCACACATCCAATACTGAAATAATCAAACAATTTTTTTAAAATCTTTTCCTTAAATCTAATACCCAGGTTTTCGTATACTCTAGCTTTAGTTATGCCAAGTTTTTCACTCTGGTCTAACTTTAGATATTCTGATATTGGTTGAATAGAATTGTGAATTATTGACGGTTTATTTTGATAAAAGGAGCTGAGCTGGTAACTATTGTGTTGAATACCACATAATCTCGATATCAACTTTGAAGTACTCGGACAAAGCTTAAAAGAGTACTATTGTGAATCAGACATCTATAGGCGTCAAACCTTATAGAAATCCAACGTATAGAAACGGCTACGTATAGCAACATGGCGTATTTTCCAGGAGAACATTTTTATATTTTTGAGAAATTAAATAATAAGTGTAAAGTAGATTTAGTTTTCATAAAATCCTTTTATTTAAATGGTAAAACGGAATTTTATTAAATCATATTAGCATTACTGGAGAACTTTTTTTTATACTTTTAAGAATTTTTTCCAAACCTAAAATGTACGTATTAAACTATTTTGCTCCTTTAATGTCTAGGTTATGTTAAAAAAATAGAAATTATGATAATGATACTGATAAGCTCCAATATTTTACAAAAACGTTTAATTTCTCAAAAATATAAAAAAATGTTCTCCCGGAAAATACGCCATGTTGCTATACGTAGCAGTTTCTATAGGTTAGATTTCTATAAGGTTTGACGCCGTTTTTTTGATTTACTTGAAATTCCGTTGACGGTTCCTTTAAACCCCGAAATTCCGTTGACGGTCCCTTTAAACCCCGAAATTCCGTTGACGGTCCCTTTAAACCCCGAAATTCCGTTGACGGTCCCTTTAAACCCCGAAATTCCGTTGAAGGTCCCTTTAAACCCCGAAATGTTGGCGTTAAAGGTTTGCTCTAAGATAAAAGAAGAAGATTGAGCTCCTAGATATATTTGGATCCTGGACAGTAATAAATCATCAAGTGTGCGCTCCTATTCTTTTAACTGAATGCTAGCCCCCTCCCCCCCCACCAACTTGCTCAAAAATAATTTGATTAATGGGACTGTAGACGATATCTCAAGTGGCCTTCCATTTTAATAGTGCCGTGTACGATTCACAAGAGTACCCTTTATAGCTTTATCCGATCAAGTATGAATTAGATAATATCCATATGTTTAAACATTTTCAAACTGGATTATTCTAAAGTGTGTTTTCTCTAAGAAAGTGAATTGCGCATTTCGACTCCAGGAAAACGATTTATAAATGGTCAGAATTAAACACTTTTCAGTCTATAAAAGCGAGCTTACACTACAGTTTCAGTCGAATTAAATATTTCCATTTACTGTTATAGCGCCGATGTAAGGATTTATCTCTAATTGCATAAGAGCTAGATAGAAAGATAGATGTTACCGCCATACTATTTCTATTGGTTCAGAATAGACAACAAACACATGACTGAACCCTGATTGGATCAGTCGCTAATGGACTCGGCATACTAGAGTGCTTAGCTTCCACATATTTTCATAAAAGGTTGGAGAGTACCGTTGTGAATCGGGCATGTCCCTCTTTTTATGTGTAGGGTCACTTGAAATCGGAGAAACCCCAATTGAAAATACTTAACTTTCAGATAGAAAGTTAAGGATATGACATTTATCCTTGATCACACAAAGGTTTAAAGAGTATCGTTGTAAATCGGACATGGTTATAAATGGTCCGCTTAAAATTACATCTTCAGTCCCTTTAAAGATCCCAAAACTGGAAAAATATTTTTAAGAATCAAGTAAAAGTACGAACGATGTCGGGTTTAGAGCAGAAATTCAGTAATTGAGATGTTTTCATCTGAATAGTCAGACAGCTAATCATTTAAAATCATGATAAAACGTATATTCTTAAAATGCTATTAACATGCAAAATTTAAATAAAAGAAATCATAATCACCATATTTAAAAACGAGAAATTTGTTCCTATTTAATATTATGAATTTAGTTTTTTACATAAATACGAAAAACGTATTCTACTTATCAGTTTTCCGGTGTAAAGTTTTAAAATAAATTAATGTTAATTAATTTGAAAATCTTCTGGGATATATTATCTATATAATAAAACAGGACATTCGTATATATATGTTGTCGGCTTGACAGATTGGGCTGATTTTTTTTCTGGACACTCATGGCCGGGAGGTGTTATAGGCTAAATAAATTCGAAATTTTTTCAGTTTTTTGTTTTTCATGGACAACGCCGTGCCCTTCAGTTAGTTTCTCATAATTGTCCTAGGACATTATAAGAAGATTTACAAATTACATGTCTTAGATTTTCACTGAAAAAAAGTATTTTATAATTTAATTCTAAATACATTAATATAATATCAATTTCTAAAGTCCAACAGGTGAAGTTTGATGGATAAAACATTTTTCCTCCAGACTCAAACTTCATGGGATTCATCTCTCTGGTATTCCTGATGCTGGAGACTCTAGATTGTCGGTGAGTGACAACCTAAGCCTGGTTCACCACCATATCACCAGGCCACTCATCCCTGAGCTTCTCACTCTCATCCCCCTGGTCAACTTTTGCAGTTTTCTTTTATATACATCAAAACTTTTCAACAGAATTGTTCCTCTGCACTAGTACTGTTTAAGATTAAATGAATATTTTCCCTTTGTAACAGAATTAATCATACTCTAGGGTGTCCCGCTGATCTCCATTAAAGTCTCTGATGTTGATTGAAGGCCCTCAGATAGTTTTTTCGGCTGCCTTCCTTGATCTGTATCAACACCTCAGTATCCAGGAAGATAATTGATGAATCTAACATCTTCCTTGCAAGTTCAACTAACACTGACAAATTCTGGATTCTTTACAAAATTTTGCGGATTTTGGAGTTTTTTTTGCGCGTTTTATCCGGTTAAAACGGAATAAAAGAGTTTTATTTTAATTTAGTGGCAAAATTTAGTTATCTATGTATAAAGGAATTGAGTCTTTGTAACAAATTCTGATTTTCTAATACCCATATTTTTTCCACCTGATTGTGTAAACCTTTGATATTTCAAACTTAGATTCTTTAATCTCACAGAATTCATAGTTTGAAATACCTAAGGTCTAAGGCATTGGGTTGCGAAAATATAGATATTAGAAAATCATAATTTGTGACAAAGACTCAATTCCTTTAGCTTGTTTGGGTGTCAAAACGGTTGAACTGATCGGGCCCAAATTTTGTGTGGGACCTCACGGGGCCCCAGGGAAGGTTTATGAATGATTTCAAATATTTATCTCCATAAAAATTCGATCTTCATTAAATTTTTGAAAATTTTGAAAATCCACGAAATTTTAGTGAAAATCCGCGAACTTTTTACGATGTACATAAAGAGAACATGTTCAAAATTAATTTAGAAGATGGGCGCGAAGCGCTCTATTAGGCTAGTCTATAATAAATTTAGCTTGTCCGTCTGTCTGTTTGTATCCAATAAACGTCAAAACGGCTGAACCGATCAGGCCCAAATTTTGTGTGGGACCTCATGTGGTCCCAGGGAAAGTTTTTGAATGATTAAAATTTAAAAAATTTGTATATTTTTTTGTAAAATTTTGGAAAAGTGCGAAAAAACTTTTTGAATTTTTTTTATACTGTACAAAGAGAAGATGCTGAAATTACGCGTACAGTTCCTTTAAGAGGGTGCGAATGCATGGAGTATATTAATGAAGTGAAACTAAACTGCCAAACAAGGATCCAAATATTGGCGAGGATAAACACTAACCTCCCATTCACTGTAGAAATATTTGAGCCACGTGATTCATTGCTCCAGGACATCATTGATTCATTGTCTGATAGTTCAGCCATCTCAGCAGCAGAAATATCTCCAACCTAAAAAATTTGTTTTAATTTTTCATTCATAAAGAAATTAACTTGAAATAAATATCGCATTACAGGGACAGACCGGCAATAAGGTAGTTGAACTGAGTATGCAGTGTTGTGGACAAATTCTTTAGGATTCATTTGAGGCATATAAACTTTTTAAAGATCTGTAAATCCTAAGTTTGAGCGCAAAGTCGACGTTCAAAATCGTACTTTTGGGTGGATACGTTTTCAGAATTGTTTTTTTTTTAAATTATTAAATAACGACGACAAAAAATGTAAACAAAATTCTGCAGTAAACTAATTATTTGTTTAGGAACTGGTTGAGAAAATAAAAACTAGTTTCTATTTTCAAATTATTCTAGTTTCTCATTTTTTACAAAGATTTTCTGCAGATTTTCTGGAATTATCATTAAAAAGACGACATTTGAAGAATTTGAAGGAATCTGCGAATAAATTAATAAAATAAGAAATTCAATATAATAATGAAAATGAAATAATTGATTCTAGCATTGATTTATTGACAAATTTCAAATTAAAGGGACAGCTTAACAGAGGGGTTTAATTATTTTTTGTGAACGTTTTGGACCCAGACGTAGTATCCTATTTCCATCTTATTTTAATGCGGATTCGGATCTCCAAAATATAAAAATGGTTCCGGGTCAAGCTCATGAATATTTCTTAAATTTTTCATGATTTCTTTTCCCAAAAAAAAACTGATTTTCAAACTTCTTTTCATTTTTGTCGCTGAATATGTAGAAACCTTGATTATCCATTAAAGGAAACATTACAACAGATATTATTCGAAAACAGTGAGTAAACTAAACCCAAGTAAAACAGCCAATTAAAGCAACCTACTCTGGTCCAAACTACAAAGTCTAGTAAATTGTGATTTTTTATTTAAATTATCTCGTGCTTTGTAGTAGAATACCCTCCATGCAAAGATGGGAATGCCGATTTACAATGATACCCTAAACAAGTCAAGTCAACATTGAATATCAATATTTATAGTTTTTAAAACTTATCATTTTTAATTGAGGGTTCTCTACAAAAGTGACTTGTGCATTTTTATCGGAGGAATTATTGAAATTTAAAACCAAGAAAAACGAAGATATCTTTCACATTATTACTCAGATAAAGTTTTGGATTGGGTACCGTTGTGAATTTGTAAGAAAATAACATTATAAAGAAGACAATATCTTTCTCATTGTTCAGAAAAACGTTGTGAATCGGAAATGTCATTTTTCATCATGATTACCATAAATTAGTCCAATGCAAAGTTTCAAACACAGTTCCTGTTTCTGGAAACATATTGTGAAATCCTTGGACACAAACCAGATATGATTCTCTATCCCTTGGGTTCAACTCCAATACAGGTAAGGTAAAGTTCAATGTCGCAAAAAAAGTTTCTTTATTTTTTAGTACACTTTTATATTTTTTAAAGGGAGTGTTCGCGAAAAATGAAAGGGGGTATAGGCTTAATGCGATAAAAAAGCGCTTTTGATCGCTACTAATCTTACTTCTATCTGTTGCGTCTATAAGGAGAAAATTGTAAACGACGTCTCATACCGAATAACTTAGCGCCCATACAAATTGAGAAAATTGCAACATACGACTTAGACCGGAAAAAAAATCAATTTAATTTCAAACAAATCATTCAGGTATTACAACCTATAGTCATCGATTATCTTTCGCCACATTTATATATAGTTGATTTTTCTTAATATGTTTTAATTGTTTTAATCTGAGAGTTACTTATAAAAACATTTATTCCTGTTTCGAGGATTTTTGGTAATGAAGACGACATTTTCATATTTTCCAGGAATGTTCGAAAACAAGTTGTAAGCTAAATATTATTTTAAAAAACAAAATCAATACTAGTATGAAATAATGAAATATCAAATATTTACAAATGTGGCGAAAGATAATCGATGACTATAGGTTGTAATATCTGAATGATTTGTTTGAAATTAAATTGATTTTTTACTGTATAAGTCGTATGTTGCCATTTTCTCAATTTGTATGGACGCCATGTTATTCGGTATGAGACGTCTTTATCAATTTTCTCCTTATAGACGCAACAGATAGAAGTAAGATTAGTAGCGATCAAAAGCACTTTTTTATCGCATTAAGTCTATACCCCCTTTCATTTTTCGCGAACACTCCCTTTAAGTTACTGCATAAGTTTTCTAATACCTAAATCTTTGCAATGGTGTAAACCTTTGATATTTCAAACTTTGACATTTTATCCCAACAGAATTCATAGTTTGAAATATCTAAGATCTACTTATTGGATTGCAAAGATATAGGTATTAGAAAATCTAAGACTTAAATCCTTTGTATAATTCATGAAAAGATTTTTTAAACAGAATATTTTTCCTTATCTCTGGTCAGTATCATATTTCTAGCAATTAATGCTAATTTTAAAGTCTATTTTTAACAAATTCTGACAGAATTTTGATTTTTTTTATAATATTGCTGATTCGAACAGATTGTTTTTATAATATAGCTGATTCGAACAGATTGCTTTTAAATATTGCTGATTCTAACAGACTGTTTTTATAATATTGCTGATTCGAACGGATTTTTAAAAAAATAATTAAGCAATATGCTAAGAAAGTTTTCGTAAAGGAATTGATTCAACTCAATATGAAGGTTATTGGGGACGTCAAAGGACGACTAAGGAATTTTTAATAAAATCCTGTATACATCTGACAAAGTAATCTGCATATCTAATTTTAGCACATTTTAAGAGAAAAAAAAGCACATGATCTACGGATTTTTCTGTATTTGTATGCCTTGGTTGGTTTAATTGAAAAAAATTCAATTTTTGACAAAAAAAAATCGAAAAATTGTAGATAAAATTGAATAAATTATTTTTCTTGTTTTCGTGATTTTTGATTCAGGATGTTGCATTAGTATTTACTCCAGAGAGTAAAGTTGGTTTAAAGTTAAAGTTAGTTTTCAATTCAACCTTTTTATTCGACTCTTCCTCACAAAATCAACATTTATTTACTTTTTTATCTAGATCATATATGTAGGTATTGAACAATTAACATTTTAGTATTTTTAAAAAAGTTATTTCAGTACCATAATTTATAAATTTGAAATATATTTTACTCAAAGAATATTTCTAAAATATAATAACAATGAAAAGTATAAGTGAATGTCATTCAGTTCTTTAAATGTTAAAGAAGAAAACAAATGTTTATTTTTGTCAAATACAGGGTGAGAAATAAAAGCAGTAAAATTTGTAATGGTTAAATATTTACATTGAAAATTATTAAAGTGTTTTAAACAAAACGCAAAAAACTGTATTTGGTACATAGACAGGGAAAAAATCTGCGAAGCTATTTTTTCCGAAAAATGAAATTTATGTTAAATAAAAAAGATTATTTTTTTAAATCCACGAAAGGATAAGAGCGCGCAAACCCTAAACTGAAAAACGTAACATAAAAAATTTGTCGTTTCAAAACATGTTAAAATTGATCAAGGGACATATTATGTATTTACCAAATTTTATCGGGATTGGACAATGCAAAAATGGATATATATAACAGAATGGATATAATTATATAACAGAATGGATATAATTATATAACAGAATGGATATAATTTTCTAGCTGGGGTGTCATGCAATACGTTAGACATTTGGACCCTGGACTTACAATTTGTCTTTGATTTTCGTAAAGTTAGTTGTTGTGGATTCGTATGGCGTATTTATTATTTTTGGAGAATATCTCCCCCAATTCTGAAAAATGGAAAGATAAATATTTATTGTTTACATTTTTTATATAATTGTTGGCGGATTGTTAGTATTTTTCGACGAAGAATTCACAGTCACTAGGAAAAAGAAAAGTAGATTTAAAAAACAAAAAGATTTTTCAAGTGTGTGAAAAGAAAAGTTTTTTTTCTTCGGATATAGAAGGTTTTATAAGTTCAATGTGTTGGATCTTCCATTGTTTTTAAAATGATGAAATAGTATTTAGGACTTTCAGATCAGATTATAACATTTTGTGATCTTTTTCGAGTCTGGGAAGATATCATTACTATTGGAGTACTATTGGAGGCACCCTTTGATTGGAGACCCCCTGATTCTCGTTGGAGAACCCGTTATTTTAGTCTTCAATGAAAATCTGAGGTCTCCAATAAAAATCTGGGGGTCTCCAACGAAAATATTGGGGTCTTCAACGAGAATAATGGGTCTCCAACGAAAATATGGGGGTCTCTCTTGAAAATCTGAGGGTCTCCAACGAGAATCTGGGTCTCCAACGAGACGTTCATGGGGGTCTCAAATAGTACTCCAATGGTAATGATTTCTTCCCAGAATCATATTTTTAACGTTTATCTCAAATTGTTTAATTATATTTTCCCAATTTTTGGCGCTTAATTAGTGGATAAAGAGTTGGAATATCATATTTCTTTGTTATTTGAACACAAATATCTGCAAATTCTTGAAAATTAGGACACCAAGAAGGTATTAAAAAACGAAGTACATATCTACGGTATTAGTACCACAAAATTATCTTTTTATATTTAAAAAACCTCCTGAGCAACATGTTCGACGGGAAAACTTTTTGAATAAATTTGATCAAAATTTCACTTTTGCAAATTTGAATTTTAAAGTTTAATGTATATAGTGTATACATTAAAGAAAGAAAACAACGCATGAAGATTTTGTTCGAACCCCCCAAAAAATCCAATTCATACTAAACAAAACTAAAATATGATTTGATTGTTTCATGGAATAATGTCGGGCATCATTATTTTGCGTTTTTATGAAGCTTCACGAAAACCTACAAAGTCTTACTGAACCTAAAATTGTATTTTCTATCATTTTACTTTTGTGAAGTCTTGCAGATTTTGATACTGGCAGAAGATAGATAGAAACTGAACGAAGAAAAATCATAATTGTTCGTTAACGAATGATTTGAGAAAAAGTTCAAGCTTTTTTCTGTAAATGTAATTATCTTGTATTTATATATGTATATAGTAGTACAGTAATCTCAATATATATCTAAATTCAGACTAATATTTTCTGTAAGTGTAATTATTTTGTATTTATATATGTATCTAGTAGTAATCTCAATATATATTCAAATTCAGACTAATATTTTCTGTAAGTGTAATTATTTTGTATTTATATATGTATCTAGTAGTAATCTCAATATATATTCAAATTCAGACTAATATTTTCTGTAAGTGTAATTATTTTGTATTTATATGTATAAAGTAGTAATCTCAATCACAGGCTCAAAGGGACCGAGCGCTGTCGTTAGGATGGGCTAAGGGGCCGAGTGCTGCGGCTAGAAAAGGCTAGAGGGTCGAGCGCTGCGTCTAGGACAGATTTGGGAAGTTGCCGCTTGGGAAATTGCACACTTTGGAAGTTGCCGCTTTCGAAAACGCCTGTGGGAAAGTACCTAACCTCAAAATTGTTACTAGAAAAGGGAAATAATGCACCTTGAAGGTCCAGTTTATTACATTTCATAAATTATTGACACTGGCAGAAGATTGAGAAGTGAAACCAATCTATGGATGTTAAATGGTTAAATGGTCTGCCCAAAATGGCTAAATCCCAATTTAAAATTTCTTTCTAAACAACTTATTAATTAATGGTTGTCTTAAACTAACACTTTTCAACCTTTTATCTTCACTAAAGTGAGGATTTTTAATTTTGAAGGGTACCTACAGTACATACCTACAAAACCTTTGAAGCATGAGCGCACTACAGATAATTTTTCCCAATCTTCCCAGAATTATTATACATAATATGTACATGTTATTGATAAGATTTTCATTTTGTATATATACATATTCTCTATACATTCTTTTTGTCTAATACCTGAATAGAATTTTCCATATAAATGAAAAAGAGAATATAAGAAAATAATCTTCACAGTTGTTTCCGCTGACAAAACAGTACATTATAGTACAGTGGTCGGCGTTTATATCAATACAATACAGACAAATTTTCTATTTTATTTTTTAATTCTAACAAGCCTTTTTCAAATAATTTTTAATAAGTTACCAAAGAAAAGTTGTTAATTGACAGCTCCTCTTTCTTTCCGTGTTTATATGTATCCATGCTATAATCTTGGTCAAAATAAAAGTCGTCTTTAACTTATTGATGTATACGATGACGACTAAACAGTACAGTACATAAAAGTACAGTCCAGTACAATACAGGGGTTAAGACTACTTTAAAGCTACTTTAAATGTAATTTCAAGCGACCCTCCCTTTAAATGTAATTTCAAGTGACCCTCCCTTTAAATATAATTTCAAGTGACCCTCCCTTTAAATGTAATTTTAAGTGACCATCCCTTTAAATGTAATTTCAAGTGACCCTCCCTTTAAATGTAATTTCAAGTGACCCTCCCTTTAAAAGTGTTATGTATGATTCACAACGGTACCATTAAGGCTTTTTCAAATCTAGTATGAATTAAATATTCATTTTTCGTTTATTTTCGTTTTATTTCAGAAACATTGTGAAATTATTATAATTTAACACAAATTAACGAGGATAAAACGTCATTATACATAGATCAGATTTAGGTATACCGTTAATTGAAAGTTGCCCACGGAACACGAGCAATTTCACGTAAAACATCTAGGTGTTTAAAACCCGATTAACAACGATACCTTTTAAATATATGCCCCCCCCCCCTCCTTCCCCCTCCCCTCCATGTTGACAGTCCCTTTGGTAAAAAGTAGCAGAGATCACAGTATTCATTTTTTAATTTAAAAAATAAAATTACTTTATTTTTCTCAAATCATTTAAGCCGCTTTTATCCAGAAATAAATATGGTTTTCAAAATTTAATCAAATTTGTTTTTAATCTTTCAATTTGGTGGCAAGGATAATCTTTTAAAAGATCTTATTCATGAAGTACATTTTTTAATTTATGTGATTTTAAATTCTACTGAAATTAATCTATATATAAATTTGGCTTGTCTGTCTGTCTGTTTGTTTGTCTGTCTGTCTGTTTGTATCCAATAAACGTCAAAACGGCTGAACCGATCGGGCCCAAATTTTTTGTGGGACATCTAGGGAGCCCAGGGAAGGTTTATGAAAAATCAAAATTTCAAATATTTGTCTCCATCAAAATTCGATCGTCATTAAATTTTTAAAAATTTTGAAAATCCGCGAAATTTTTTGTGAAAATCCGCGAATTATTTTTGTTTTGTTTTACGATGTACACAAAGAGAACATGTTCACAACTAATTTAGAAGATGGGTGCGAAGCGCCCTCTAAGGCTAGAAAGAAGGGCGCGAAGCGCCTTGAATTTCGAGTAATAATATAAATAAATAAAATGTCAGAAAAACAGATTAAAAACAGAGTTTTAGAAAATTTAATTTAAGCTATAAGTTTTGATTACATTTACATTTAAAGGGATTATACGCGTAGCTTCAAGTGACCTTCCATTTAAAAATATTCAATTCACAATTCAGGGAGGGCCCTCTATAAATGGAAGGTTACTTGAAATTAAGCCTCTTTAATATGTTTTTTTTTTCAATATCTACCACTGTAAAAACAAGGTGTCCCAATAAACATAAAAAATAGTCACGACTTCTACATCGTCTTTGTTACATACGGCATTACACTCCTCTAAATCCGCTATTTCTACGGTCAGTGTACAGCAGATTACTGCAGTAAGGTTTGAAAGCTTGTTCAGGATGGTATCCCATGTTAAAACAACTACAGTCCTTTGGGTAATCCTGTTTACAGTCCTTTGGGTAATCCTGTTTACAGTCCTTTGGGTAATCCTGTTTACAGTCCTTTGGGTAATCCTGTTTACAGTCCTTTGGTAATCCTGTTTACAGTCCTTTGGTTAATCCTGTTTACAGTCCTTTGGGTAATCCTGTTCTCAGTCCTTTGGGTAATCCTGTTCTCAGTCCTTTGGGTAATCCTGTTTACAGTCCTTTGGGTAATCCTGTTCACAGTCCTTTGGGTAATCCTGTTTACAGTCCTTTGGGTAATCCTGTTTACAGTCCTTTTGGTAGCCCTGTTTACATTCCTTTGGGTAATCCTGTTTACAGTCCTTTGGGTAATCCTGTTTACAGTCTTTTGGGTAATCCTGTTTACAGTCTTTTGGGTAACCTTTTTTACAAGAATACTTACTTTTTATATATATAGTTGTATCCAGGTTTAGGAGTTGTATATTCAGGCTGTATCCTTTAGGAGTGGTATATCTACCATCCAGGTCGTATCTAGGTTTATGAGTTGTATATCCAGGTTGTATCCAGGTTTAGGAGCTGTATATCTAGTCTGTATCCAGGTTTAGGAGTGGTATATCTACCATCCAAGTCGTATCCAGAGTAGGGTTGAGGATTGACTCCGTAAAAACCGGAGAAGTATCCTAAACCTCATCCTCTCTCAGGTTTTCCGACCTACCTCTCCGTTTCTCTCTCACACACACCCTCACTCCTTTAATTTAACATTTTTTTTTGCAAAAAAGCGTGTTAACATCAAGGTTATGATACAGAAAGATAAACGGTAAAAAGAATTTCTAAAAAGTCCATGAACGTTTTTCTTATTTAAACTAAAGATCTAACGTTTACGTATTTGAAAAGCGCTTAAAAAATTAATAGAAAACCACGTCTAACAATTTATAGTTTGTCAAAACCCAAAATTTGTATTTGTTACATTTTTTTTGATGTTTATTTTTTATTTTTATTAAAATATACCTTGCACACTAACGATTTAAGTTAGCTATCAAATTTGTTGCTGGATTAAAAAATATGAGCTCTGCATATTTTGCACGTACCCTATTCCACGACTCTAAGGGTTTTCTTCTTGGGAGGGGGGGGGGCACCCCACCCCCATACATGGAGTCAAACCCCAGTCTTTTTAGGTTTAAAATATGACAAACAACTCGGATCAGATAGATCTCGATCAAGTTCAATTGCCTGGCAAAAAAAAACATTTTTATTTAGTTTTAATGTTTCCCTTTCGAATTTAAATGATCACTTCTCCGTTACTAAAAGTTTTGGCATTTATTAGCATAACATATGCATATATCATCCTTTCTGGAATATGGTTATAAAATTTAAATCCGATGCAAATTAAATATAATCATTAAACAGAAGAACCTGACAAAAGTTTTCCTTTGATTTAAGAAATTAAAAGTAATCTACTACAATTTATGGGTCAAGCTCTGCTACTATAAGACAGGCTAAAGGTGCCGCGCGCTGTGGCTGGTACAGGGATACAGGGCATGTTATCCCTGGATTTAAATATAATTTTACCTCTATTAACACTTAATTTTTCACAATGAACGGGACTTGCAAGAAAATTAATTTTCGAAATCAACAGACAATAATTAACAAATCTCATATGCCGTGAATGGTTTACTGGCTTTAACTGCACTTCAACCTAGTCCTCTTTCGATTCGACATCGATACTGCCGACCTATTCAGCTCTAGCTTGGACAGTCCTATTCATCCCACCTTGTGGATCGAGATTATTGGCTTCAGTTTTAAATAAAACATGAGGTCAATGTCGGCTGGGTTTTCCACAAGTTCAACGTATGATAAGATTTCCTACCGACAAAATATCTTGAATACAACTATACACTCGAGGCAGTTTATTATCCGCCCTGCTTTTCATCCGACCTATTGCTATAAGCTAATAAGCTGCCATGCTTATAGGTCGAACTACTTGCAATCTGAGCTTAGCTCCGGGTCCGTATGAGAACTGACGGGGTTACATCAATGAACTATCCCTACTCCGAGCTACTGAGCTCTAACTGGATACACTACATGATATATCACCCATTCTGGAATATTGGCATCAGTTTAGACTAATCTTGGTAAAAACAGCTTCACATCAAACCAAAGTAAAGTCCAAGTTAGATTGAAATCCAATACGTTTTCAATCCTAACTCCTCTTCTTACAGTGTTTATGACTCATATCATATTAGATTATAGAGGTTATCCATATCATATAAGATTATAGAGGTTATCCATATCATATTAGATTATAGAGGTTATCCATATTATATTAGATTATAGAGGTATCCATATCATATTAGATTACAGAGGTTATCCATATTATATCAGAACATAGAGATTATCCATATCATATTAGAGTATAGAGGTTAATCATATCATATTAGATTATAGAGGTTATCCATATTATATCAGAATATAGAGATTATCCATATCATATTAGAGTATAGAGGTTATTCATATCATATTAGATTATAGAGGTTATCCATATCATAATAGATTATAGAGGTTATCCATATCATATTAGATTATAAAGGTTATCAATATCATATTAGATTATAGAGGTTATCCATATCATATTAGATTACAGAGGTTATCCATATCATATTAGATTATAGAGGTTATCCATATTATATTAGATTATAGAGGTTATCCATATTATATTAGATTACAGAGGTTATCCATATCATATTAGATTATAGAGGTTATCCATATTATATTAGAATATAGATATTATACGTATTACGTATTATATTAGAATATAGAGATTATCCATATCATATTAGATTATAGAGGTTATCCATATTATATTAGATTACAGAGGTTATCCATATCATATTAGATTACAAGTAAAGAAAAAGATTTCAGATTTGAAAATATCAAAATGTTTTTTTTTCAAATCCAATCACATAGCCAAAAATGCAAAACTTCCCAACTTCCCTTCAAGATTTATGCAATATTCTTCCTTTTGTCATAGGCAACTTAGATAGATATTTTGTCTGTAGTTTTGCAATATTTATTCTTTTCCTGTGAGCTATTACAAATAGCCATAAATTATTTTTACTTCAAGAAAAATGGCGCCAAAAAGAAAAATGCCGTTAAAAGCTCAAAATAAAACCATTTCAGGCTAAAAGCTTGACGCTCAAACTGAACCCTCAGCAATACTTTATTTTAATGAACTCGGGAATGCATGACAGGGTATCAGAGAATTGATTTAGATAAAATCAAATAATTTCCAAGAAAACTTTTCTATAAAGTGATGTTCCAGGGCCCAAAAGATTATATAGCTTAAGTATGTGAAGTACACTGCAGCAGTATGGAAACAGTACAACAAAATGTTCCAGGGTCCAAAAGGTTATATAGCAAAAATATGTGAAGTACACCTGCAGTATGGAAACAAACTGGCAGTTTTACACTGTTTTCCAGTAAATTCCACTCTAATATATATTCTATTCTCTTTGTTTCAACCTAAAGAAAAGAGGGTGTTACTCTCAAATGATGTTGACTGTACAGATGATAGTTTTCGGGGGAGTTTATTGGGTAAATATCAAAGAGAATAGAATATATCAGAGTGGAATTTGCTCGAAAAGAGTGTAAAACGGCCATTTTGTGGTACTGTTTCCATACTGCAGGTGTACTTCACATATTTTTGCTATATAACCTTTTGGGCCCTGGAACATCATTTTATAGAAAATCTAAAATCAATACTTAAAGAAAACCAAATTATGAAAAAAGCTGGTTTCATAATTGACCAATGTGGTGTTCTCTGACCACCAAAAATCTGCAATAAATTGGCAAACTTAAATTAGCAAACTTTGATAAGATCACACTTCAAGCTATATAACTTTTATATGATCAATTATCTTTGCAACCTGATAACATTGCACATAAGGTTATTTCCATCATACGGATCAAACCTTTATACAATAACTTATCTTTGCAACCTGACAACATTATACTTCGGGCTATCTCCATCATACGGATCAAACCTTTATACAATGACTTGTCCATGCAATAATTAACACCCAAAGTAATAAATAAGCTTTCATTAGATTAATTACATTTATTTACATATATTCATAAATGCATACATAATCGTAATATGGAGATAATCTGATGACTTAATGATCAGCCATGATTCCTGTACATATTAGGTCTCTTAGCTTGATTCTTGAGCACTTTCTCAGTTAATCTACCGAGTCTTATGTGCATGACTGTTATATTGTTCAGTCCGTCTATCAGCTCTTTATCTCTTTCATTCCAGGTCTGTTGGCTAATCCACTCTTGCATGTTCCGACGCAGACCTACCACCTGGTTGAACAGCCTGCTACTGATCTCTTCTCTAATTGAGTCAGGATGCAGCCTGTATTCACGCTCCCAAGCTCTCCCTGTGTCCCATACATCAATACGAGGGATTATAGGGGGCTGTTGGGAACCTGCACCCCCAGGAGCGGGAGACAGGAGGGCTCTAACCTCCTTATTAAGTTCCTCCAGGCTACTAATGACGTCCTGGAGTATCTTCGGGATGTCTTCCATCTCTTCATCATCATTCCCGTCCTCTACTACATCCTCAGCTACGTCTTCATCCTCTGAGGCTGGAGCAGTGACAATGGGAGCATTCCCACTGACTAGAGGAGTAAGGTCTGCGGGATCAACTTCATCCTCATCCAGCTCAACATCCGCAACATAGACTGGGTTGTGTACTATGACAGGAACTTGGTTCATCTTCTTCTAGGTAGCTCGTTCAAGTTGGTCTTCTCTGTAAGGCATACAGGTCCCGGAACGATAGTGGCAGACTGACGTGTATAGTTACGTGTCTACTCTTCTAAGGTTCGGGCTGTACTGATCCTCTGGCAACTGTTTGTATTCAAGGGACTATTCGCTCTTACCAAGAACAATCTAGGATACAACACCAATGATCATTTCACATAGACTCTATGCCTTTCACTTTAAAAACAATGATTTTCCGTTATAACCATAAATCAAATGATGTTTTTTATTCACCTAATTCATGTTATTCAGTTTATTTAACAGCTTTAACAATTTCGAGATTGAAATGGATAGTCTAGGGAACATACTGCATTAATGTACTCTACTGCATATAATTTGTGAACATTTACATGAGTTGTACACTTTGAACTTCCTTTCAGGCTGAACGGGACTGACAAATTTCATACCGAGAGATTCTTTAAATTCCCCTCTAATATATATTCTATTCTCTTTGGGTTAAAAACCAAAAGTTACGAGAAAGACTTTTTTAAAGAATACCTGCCTTAGCCAAAAAGCTAAAAATTAATGTTTGTCAGGTTATTGAAATCTGTAAAAAGCATTAAAGCAGATTTTTGTCTGTTTCCCAAGCCTCTTTATTATTCAAGAAAAATATGTGCTTCTTGTAAATTAGGAATCAAAAGTTCAAAACTAAATAAAAGATGAGTGGAATTCAATTATTTTTTAGATTTATACTAAACTTTAAACATTTTCTAATATACATTTGAACCTATGCATTGAAAAGTAAATGTTTTCGTATTTGTTTGTCAAACCAAAGAAGACTGTCGGAAAAATCAAATTGTTTAAACATTTTGATTTTGAATAATGTATGGAGTATGTTTAAGGAATATTTTGAGCAGGCAGATAGGCTCAATTGTGATTCTAACTAAGAGACTTTTATGTGAATTTCAAAATGAAGAATCATAAAAAAAATTTTAATCATTTTTGGAAAAAAAATATACAAAAAAAATTAAGTAAGCAGATTAAATTTTTTAAATATTCAAGATTTAATCCTTCCGTAATATTTTTCAAAGCTCAGACAATATTTTGAATATTTTAGATATAAAAATGCCAGAGAAAGAATTTAAATATTAAAAACAGGGAAAAGTCAAAACAATGAGACTTCTGTTTTTCTTCAAAATCTTTTTATATAGAAATAAATCAGTTAAACTGCCTTTTTAGATCAATAATACTTACAAAGAAGTTTGGTTTGGGTTTGTGTAAATACAGTGTACATTTTTTATTCCATGTGATTGAGAACATGATTAAATTTTAAACTTTTAAATTATTAAATTCAAGATTTCCAAGTCGTTTTAGAGTCTCACCATTTGTGGATAAACTTTTACATCTAAAAAGACTGAAAATGATTTTGACAAACTATATTTTAATTTATTTCCAATAAAAGACAAAAAGTACTTAAAGTATTTGTTTATCTGGATCTTGGGGTTTATTCAATATATACTGGGTTTTCCTGTATCATTACATCATTTTATCATTTTATCATTTTATCTCTTATTCATTTTTCAATTTTATTCAAATTATTTGAGTACCTCGTTCAAAATTCCATTTTTATTTTCTCTTTATTTTAGAGATTTGGAACAAACCATCATCATTGAAATAGTATCGAGACTCCATTCCATGACTAGCTAAATTTTGAGAGAAGACTAATAACAAAAAAATTACAAATACTTTTTTTTAACTCAGTTATATTAAAAAATCTGCTTTTTAGAAAGCTTTTGACCAGTTGGAATAAAAAAGTTTTCACCAAAGAAAATCTGCAAAATCAACTTTCTTGTTATTATTATCTTAAAATATGAGAAAAAGAAAGGCTTCCAGAAAAGCTCTCTCTTTCTTCAAATAGAAATAAGCCAACTTCATGACGTGTAACTGTAAATCTTACATTATATACTTAGCTTCTATTTTTAAGTTTGTTTGGGTGTCTGTTAAGTTTGTTTAATTGTTTGTTTGTTTGTATGTCCAATCATTACTCATTAACCTCTGGACCGATTTGCCTCAAATTTTGATTGGAGAAGTCGTATAGAACCACGGAAATAGTCTAGGTTGGTTTAAAAGGTTTAAGTTGAGTTGAGTTCATAAGGAAAACTTAGCTTCCAGGTAAAACTGAGTTTCAAAGCTAATTATCATCAAAATATTAAAACTTTTGCAGAAAATAAAAGAAAAAGACATTTTAAAAGTTTAATTTAACATTCCCTGGCCTACATATACACGAAACCTTTTATAAAAATTAAAGATTATGTTGAGACTTAATTCTTTACATAAACAATTTATCTAGTTTATTTTAAAATTTAATTTCCTTCTTTACAATCTCCGAAATGTAAAACCTTCTGAAAAAAAGGCTGAGGGTCTCCAATGAAAAACTGGCTCTCCAATAAAAATTATAAAAGGTTTTTAATGAAAACTATAAAGAGTTCAGAGTCTTCAAGAAAATCTTTAAAAGTCTCCAATGACTAGGGGACGCTCTCCAATAAAGAGCTGAGGGTCTCCAAAGAAAATATGAAGGTCTCCAATTAAAATTTGAGGGTCTCCAATGAAAAGCTGAGCTAGTCTCCAATGAAAATATGAAGGTCTCCAATCAAAATCTGAGGGTCTCCAATGAAAAGCTGAGCTAGTCTCCAATGAAAATATGAAGGTCTCCAATCAAAATCTGAGGGTCTCCAATGAAAAGCTGAGCTAGTCTCCAATGAAAATATGAAGGTCTCCAATCAAAATCTGAGGGTCTCCAATGAAAAGCTGAGCTAGTCTCCAATGAAAATATGAAGGTCTCCAATCAAAATCTGAGGGTGTCCAATGAAAAGCTGAGCTGGTCTCCAATGAATATCTGTGGGTATCCAATGAAAATATGATGGTCACCAATAAAAATCTGAGGGTCTCCAATAAAAAGTTGAGGGTCTCTTGTGGTTTAAGTTTTTTTTTTTTTGGGGGGGGGGGCTTAAGTAAATGAATATTTTAAGAGTGTTTGTTTAGTTAAAACTTTAATAGGTTTTGCCATGTCTTAAAATCCCACGCTCTCTTTCTGCCTCTAGGGTTTAGAAATTAAACTTAGACAAATAAAATGAATGTATTCTCAAACTTAAAAGGTTTTCACAGTTTCCCTTGCAGACTTTTTAAGAAAGACTCGCCATGCATTTCCGAAGGCAGCAAATGGCAAAATTCTAAAATTTTATTTTAATTCATTTTTTTAACTTTATTATTTAACCTTTACTAATCTAGAGGGAAACGAATTGTGTAATAAAGTAAAAATAATGCAATTTAGATTCTGAAACTTTAAAGGGACTGGACACATCATTTAGATTCTATAAACTTTAAAGGAACTGGACACATCATTTAAATTCTATAAACTTTAAAGGAACTGGATACATCACTTTGATCGAACAATCATTTAGTTCGCAAAATCGAACGAAAGGGAAAATTCAAAATTCAAAAATCAAATATCCCTAAGATAGTGTTCGTTATAATTTAAATTTCGACATGCTGGAATTTTTTCGTGACAATCCCTTTAAAAGAAAAAGTATAAATGGAAAATTCTACAATTTTAGAATTTACAACTTTATCTGTAGGATTCCAGTAAAACCTGGATTGGGTTGAAATATTACTTTTGTTTGAGATAGAGCACAAAAATTGATCTTACCTATACTCCTTGCAGAATACGACCACCACCGTATAATCCAGTCCAGAGACATTATTTTAGTTCGTACGCCTCCAGAACCTATAAGTTACAGATAAAATTACTTGACCACGGGAATCAAACCACACAGTTTTTAACTCAGCACTAGCATGCAAAATTGAATTTTTGGGGTTTAG
The DNA here is from genome assembly GCF_000591075.1 of Eurytemora carolleeae. Taxonomy (NCBI): domain Eukaryota; kingdom Metazoa; phylum Arthropoda; class Copepoda; order Calanoida; family Temoridae; genus Eurytemora; species Eurytemora carolleeae. The sequence continues at coordinate 88,744 of NW_019397594.1, read as the reverse complement.
ACATTTGTGTAGATATGTAGTAAACACCTACTCCATAACATGTTCTCGAAACGTATCTATCCAGGTACAACCCGTCGGCTATCTAAGTCAACCAGGACACGATCCACATGGTTACAATCCCGCTAACTATCAGCGCATCTATCACTGGGCTTGATCTCTGTAGCTATCAAACCAAGCTATTAATCCAGGCTCTAAATGCTACACAGGGATACAAGCATAGCTATCCAACAAGCTATTGATTCAATGGTCTAGATGCCACATCAATAATATCAATATAATGGAGACGACTTTTTAATTCATATTTTATTGTTAACAAGCTTTTTTTTCTGAATTTCAAGGTTACATGTAATTAAAGAGAAGTCGTTTAAAAGCCTGTTCTAAAGCTCGATATAAATTAAAATTTAAACCATATTGTCTTGGTATTATCGCACCACTGTATTATTTCACAAGTGCAACACTATTCATTCATGCTGATGATGATTGATGCTAACTTGTTTTACCAGCAAATGTGATATTTGGTTAGGCATAAAGAAACTAACAACTAACGCATTCACTGAAAAAACTTCGTTTTTATCTTCTTTATATGTCACTCTCTATCTAACTCTCAATCTATCCTAAAATTTTTAGTTTTTTGATAAGAATTTTTTATTTAAAAAATCACAAATAAATGTCAAAAGAATTTAATTTTTAATCAACAATGAAAGTATATGTTTTTACAATATTTTTGAAATTTTTCAAATTTCATGTGTTGAAAAAACATATCTTTTACAAAAAGCTTAATAAAAGGAAAAAATATTTTTAGTTTTCAAATAAACATAATTTTTGAATATTATATTGAAAAAATTAAATTAAGAAACAAATTTTAAAAAATGTTGCTGATGTATATTTACAGTGTAACCAGTGTGAGCTCAATAGCTCGGAGTAGGGATCCATTGATGTAACCCCTTTAAATCTTATACAAATCCGGAGATAAACTCAGATTGGATAGTTTCATTGATGTAACCCCTTCAGTCCTCATACGGACTTGGAGCTCAGCCCGGATTGCATGTAGTCCGGCCTATAAACAAGACAACATATTAGCTCTTTTGTATATAGCTATAGGTCATACTGAAAGTGGGACCGATGATAAGTTGCCTCATGTTTATCACGTAGAGAGATTTATTAATTAAAAGATGTATGCCCAGAAAACATGCTTTTAATGCATGATTTGAACGCATGGAAAACCTAAATCACCATTGGACCAGGAATTCTATTTTAAATTCATGCCAATAGGCATGAAACACAGCTTAACATGAGGGAGGAGGAATAGGATCGGCCTGGGCTAAAACTGAAATGAAAGTTAGTTGTCACGAAGGGTCGGAAGACGGAAGATTAAATGCTGGTTGTCTCCCTGAACTTTCTAGTTGATTCCCTGGAACCAGATTAACTTTCTTACTGTCCTTACTGTCCCTGTCTAAATCCGAATTTGTTCTGGAAACAGCTGTGGATTATTCATATTTATTAGATCAACTTCCTTGCATGTTTTCCATATCTTTAGTGTGAACCTTCTTACAGAATGTCATGTTTACATGATATTTGCTACAGGTATTAATTAAATTAGAATATGAAAAAATAGACTTAATTTGTTTTAGTTATAGCGGAATATGTCTGCTAGTGGAATAGTGGAATATGTTTGCTAGTGGAATAGTGGAATATGTCTACTAGTAGAATAGTGGAATATATCTGCTAGCCGAATATGTCTGCTAGTGGAATAGTGGAATATGTTTGCTAGTGGAATATGTCTGCTAGTGTAATTGTGGAATATGTGTTCTAGTGGAATAGTGGAAGATGTCTTCTAGAGGAATAGTGGAATATGTCTGCTAGTGGAATAGTGGAATATGTTTGCTAGTGGAATATGTCTGCTAGTGTAATTTTGGAATATGTGTTCTAGTGGAATAGTGGAAGATGTCTTCTAGTGGAATAGTGGAATATGTCATCTAGTGGAATAGTGGAATATGTCTTCTAGTGGAAAAGTGGAATATATCTGCTTGTGGAATAGTGGAATATGTCATCTTGTGGAATGGTGGAATATGTCCTCTAGTGGAATAGTGGAATATGTCATCTAGTGGAATAGTGGAATATGTCTTCTAGTGGAATAGTGGAATATGTCGAATATGTCTTCTAGTGGAATAGTGGAATATGCCATCTAGTGGAATAGTGGAATATGTCTGCTAGTGGAATAGTGGAATATGTCTGCTAAATATGTCTGCTAGTGGACATCTAGTGGAATAGTGGAATATGTCTGCTAGTGGAATAGTGGAATATAATTGCTTGTGGTATATATCTACTAGCGGAATATATCATCTAGTGGAATAATGGAATAGTGAAATTTGTCTGCTCGTGGAATAGTGGAATATGTCTGCTAGTGGAAAATGTAATCTGGTGGAATAGTGGAATATGTCTGCTAATGGAAAAGTGTAATATGTCTGCTAGTGGAATAGTTGAATATATCTGCTAGCGAAATATGTCTGCTAGTGGAATAGTGGAATATGTTTGCTAGTGGAATATGTCTGCTTGTGTAATTGTGGAATATTTGTTCTAGTGGAATAGTGGAATATGTCTTCTAGTGTAATAGTGGAATATGTCTACTAGTGGAATAGTGGAATATGTCTACTAGTGGAATAGTGGAATATGTCTACTAGTGGAATAGTGAAATATGTCATCAAGTGGATTAGTGGAATATGTCTACTAGTAGAATAGTGGAATATATCTGCTAGCGGAATATGTCTGCTAGTGGAATAGTGGAATATGTTTGCTAGTGGAATAGTGGAATATGTCTACTAGTAGAATAGTGGAATATATCTGCTAGCGGAATATGTCTGCTAGTGGAATAGTGGAATATGTTTGCTAGTGGAATATGGCTGCTAGTGTAATTGTGGAATATGTGTTCTAGTGGAATAGTGGAAGATGTCTTCTAGTGGAATAGTGGAATATGTCTGCTAGTGGAATAGTGGAATATGTCATCTATAGAAATAGTGAAATATGTCTGCTAGTGAAATAGTGAAATATGTCCACTGGTGGAATATGTCTTCTAGTGTAATTGTGCAATATGTGTTCTAGTGGAATATGTCATCTAGTGGAATAGTGGAATATGTCTACTAGTGGAATAGTGGAATATGTCTGCTAGTGGAATAGTGGAATATGTTTTCTAGTGGAATAGTGGAATATGTCATCTATTGGAATAGTGGAATATGTCTACTAGTGGAATAGTGGAATATGTCTGCTAGTGGAATAGTGGAATATGTCATCTAGTGGAATAGTGGAATATGTC
>NW_019397594.1:64141-85342 GCF_000591075.1 Eurytemora carolleeae | reverse complement strand
CCTTTTATTCTTTTAGAAATATACAGGGTTTCCTTTTATTCTTTTAGAAATATACAGGGTTCACTTTTATTCTTTTAGAAATATTTAGGGTTCCCTTTTATTCTTTTAGAAATATACAGGGTTCACTTTTATTCTTGAAATATACAGGGTTCCCTTTTATTCTTTTAGCAATATACAGGGTTTTCTTTTATTCTTTTAGAAATATACAGGGTTTCCTTTTATTCTTTTAGAAATATACAGGGTTTCCTTTTATTCTTGAAATATACAAAGTTCCCTTTTATTCTTTTAGAAATATACAGGGTTTCCTTTTATTCTAGAAATATGCAGGGTTCCCTTTATTCTTTTAGAAATATACAGGGTTCACTTTTATTCTTTTAGAAATATACAGGGTTCCCTTTTATTCTTTTAGAAATATACAGGGTTCCTTTTTATTCTTTTAAAAATATACAGGGTTCCCTTTTATTCTTGAAATATACAGGGTTCACTTTCATTCGTTCAGAAATAAACAGGGTTTCCTTTATTCTTTTAGAAATATACAGGGTTCCCTTTTATTCTTGAAATATACAGGGTTCCCTTTTATTCTTTTAGAAATCTACAGGGTTCCCTTTTATTCTTTTAGAAATATACTGGATTCACTTTTATTCTTTTAAAATATACAGGGTTCCCTTTTGTTCTTTTAGAAATGTACAGGGTTCCCTTTTATTCGTTTAGAAATATACAGGATTCACTTTTATTTTTTTAAAATATACAGGGTTCCCTTTTATTCTTTTAGAAATATATAGTGTTCACTTTTATTCTTTTAGAAATTTACAGGGTTCACTTTTATTCTTTTAGAAATATACAGGGTTCACTTTTATTCTTTTAGAAATATACAGGGTTCACTTTTATTCTTTTAGAAATATACAGGATTCACTTTTATTCTTGAAATATATAGGGTTCCCTTTTATTCTTTTAGAAATATACTGGGTTTCCTTTTATTCTTTTAGAAATATACAGGGTTTCCTTTTATTCTTTTAGAAATATACAGGGTTCCCTTTTATTTTTGAAATATACAGGGTTCCCTTTAATTCTTTTAGAAATATACGAGGTTTCCTTTTATTCTTGAAATATGCAGAGTTCCCTTTTATTCTTTTAGAAATATACAGGGTTCACTTTTATTCTTTTAGAAATATACAGGGTTCCCTTTTTATTCTTTTAGAAATATACAGGGTTCCCTTTTATTCTTTTAAAAAGATACAGGGTTCCCTTTTATTCTTGAAATATACAGGGTTTCCTTTTATTCTTGGAATATACAGGGTTCCCTTTTATTCCTTTAAAATATACAGGGTTCCCTTTTATTCTTTTAAAATATACAGGGTTCCCTTTTATTCCTTTAAAATATACAGGGTTCCCTTTATTCTTTTAAAATATACAGGATTCACTTTTATTCTTTCAAAATATACAGAGTTCCCTTTTTTATTTTAGAAACGTACAGGATTCTCTTTTATTCGTTTAGAAATATACAGGATTCACTTTTATTCTTTTAAAATATACAGGGTTCCCTTTTATTCTTTTAGAAATATGCAGGGTTCACTTTTATTCTTATAGAAATATACAGGGTTCCCTTTTATTCTTTTAGAAATATACAGGGTTCCCTTTTATTCTTTTAAAAATATACAGGGTTCCCTTTTATTCTTGAAATATACAGGGTTCTTACTACACTGCCATTGATGGAAATTCTGATTAAGTGATACATACAGACGATACAAGATTAAAATAAATTATATCTATTAAAAATGATTAAATATTACATTAAAATTATAATAGGAGTATGCCTTAAATTTTTATATCAGTTTCTTAAGACAGAACATTAGACAGAACTATTATTGGTCGCGACCAACTCCTGAAATTTCTAGGCTTTATCCTACACCCCCTTTCAATGAGATAAAATATACAATTTATGTTTTTTTCACCACACACAAAAGATGTGCATTGTGCAATGAAGAAAAGTTGTTTAAACTTTTAATAGAAAAGTTCTCAAGATTTATGAACAAAGAAGCATAAAGGGGAAGTAATGGGACATTAAATAAGGAATGTACTGGGCTACCCGCAAAGAATGAGACTTTAATTACGATCTAAAACTATCTGCCTTTTGTTGTACACAATCATTAAATGATAAATAAATGTAAATATTTACCAACAAAAGATGAGAAGACTCTGCGGAATTTAATCCATCTTAATGTCATTATATTTATGGTTTCCTACCGTTGTAAGCTATTTTTTTGTTGTGCCAAATCATAATAAAGTTTGTCATTTTTAACTAAATTGCTTGCAGAAAGCCTGTCCTAGCCGCAGCGCTCAGCCCAAAAATTGTCTTAACCTAACCTAACCCTAAAATGATAAAAAAAAAAAAAAATAATAAAACATATTCTATATTGCTAAGACAAAGGTTCAAAGGGTACCGTCGTGAATCGGATATGCCACTCTATGAATAAAGAGTGGCTTGAAATATCGGCTACAGTCCCTTTAATGTATTATTACATCGTATTTATCATGATTGTTCCTGAAACTAAACTTAGACCTTCTGTGTTGTTAATCTCATTCATTCTTCCTCGAAATCCAGTGGTATTCATACCCTGCAAGGATAATTAAAATAAAGAAATCACGCAATCATCATCAAATTAAAAAGTGTCCACTTTGAATATCAAGATCAAATGTTCAAGATTATGGAAATTTCTCATAAAAATTTCAATTTTAAAACAAACTTAGGGTAATTTTTGTAGTTAGGGTTTTCAATCAAAACTCCGTTGCGCGGAATTGCGCGAAATAAAAGGGCTCGCAATTGCGCGAAAGTAAAGTCCGCATGCGTTGGAAACCCTATACTTGTATTGGAATAGAACCTTGAAACTTAATGTGAGTTTATATACAATTTTACAACTTGTATAATTTAATATAAAAGTTATCAATAACAATATGGAAACAAAGTTTTGTGCATTCGGAATATTCAATGTATTCAATGAACAATGTATTAAAAATTAAATATTCTATGAAAGAGGGAAAACATATGAAAATGAAGAATTCTGTAATAACAAGACCAATTATTTTCAATTTCATATTCTGAAGAATTCTGTAAAAACAAGACCAAAACAGTTCATAAAAAAACTTTTAAAAAGTGTTTTGGTTAAAAGTATTGTGCGTGCTTCTGTTTTCATTCATGATATTTGCAACCTCCCCATTTATCCTCTAGCTTCAGTTTTCATGATAATTGCAACCTCCCCATTTATCCTTTAGCTTCTGTTTTCATGATATTTGCAACTTCCCCATTTATCCTCTAGCTTCTGTTTTCATGATATTTGCAACCTCCTTTATCATCTGGCTTCTGTTTTCATTATATTTGCAACCTCCTTTATCATCTGGCTTCTGTTATTTTCAAGTTTGGAAAAATATTTTCAAATTTGTAAATTCAGCAAAATGAAAAATTGAAACCAAAAATGTGATTTATCATTTAGTTTAGATGGAACTTAATATGTTTTTGATTTATTTTGAGGAGATGTCACTTTTTATACCAAACTATGTGATGCAAAACTTAAAATAAGTTTTAAACTTTGCGCCGTTCACCTCAGCTATGAATTAGGTTTAAAAACAATGACACCTGAGGTTTTTACAGAGTCTGAAAACAGACTATGTCTAGAACTTTAGTATATATGTAGAATTTTGTAAATTCCTGTCGAGCCCTTTTATGAGATATTTTTACTTTTCTATTTACATGTACGTAGTCCCCATCCCCGCCCTTTTCCTTATTCGTGTATACTGTATAGTGTATACTAACGGGGTGCATGCGGTATTCGTAGACCAAATTGAAATAAACTTTTTGTCATGAAGAAAATGAGGTTTTGAAATGTCATTTTTTCCATTATATAATTGTAAACTGATCAGCTATTTCAAATTTAATCGGACCGGGTATCTTGATGAGGGGCATCAAGGCAACAGCCAACAGTGGGGGGGGGGGGCGGGGGCGTCGTAACCCTGTTGCGCGCGAGGAAGATCGGCTATAGCAGGGACAAGCAAGCACAGGACTCTCCAAGCACTTCGTTATGAAGATTCAAGCAAACTAGCGACGTATAATCAATTATAAAACCAACCAGAGAATTTTTCTTACAAAATGAAAAAAAAATCGGCGCCGTAGCGACTGTTATGGACAGAAAATCGTCGATAGTGCGCAAATCATGATCAATGACGTCCTGGGCAAGTCCATGATGTAGATTGGGAGGTTGCTGGGCAAATGCAAGTTTATAAGCGAAGCAATGAAGCAAATGAGGATGGGGTGTAGGGCGCATCTAAAGAACTTTTGGGACCAGAACTTGTGGCCCCCATGGCTGGCCAGATTTGAATCCTCTTGATTATTATGTGTGGCCCTGGGTCGAGAAGGATGTCAATAGAACCCAAGACAAACCAACAAAAAGAGGGCTCCGTCACTGATGTTGCACACAAAAGTCGTCAGTGCCTGCTTTAGTTCAGGAATTATATGGAATAGGTCATCGATGCAAAAAAAACATTTTTGTCAGTCTTAGAATACGAATACCTCACGCACCCTGATAGTAGAAACTGTATTAAAGTGGAATCTGGTACAATAATGGCATCTGTCTAATAGTGGACTTTGGTATAATAGTGGAATCTGGTATACTAGTGGAATCTGTCTAATAGTGGAATCTGTCAACCAGTGGAATCTGTCTATAAGTGGAATTTTTCTAATAGTGGAATCTTTCTACTAGTGGAATCTGACTACTAGTGGAATCTGTCTACAAGTGGAATCTGTCTAATAGTAGAATCTGTCTAATAGTGGAATCTGTCTACTAGTGGAATCTCTCTAATAGTGGAATCTCTCTAATAATAGTATCTGTCTAATTGTGGAGTCTGTCTTATGGTGGAATCTGTCGTCCAACAGCGGAATCTGTCTAATAGTGGTGTCTGTCTAATAGTGGAATCTGTCTAATAGTGGAATTTGTCTAAGAGTAGAATCTGTCTACTTGTGGAATCTCTCTAATAGTGGAATCTCTCTAATAGTGGAATCTGTCTAATAGTGGAATCTCTCTAATAGTAGTATCTGTCTAATTGTGGAATCTGTCTTATGGTGGAATCTGTCGTCCAATAGCGGAATATGTCTAATAGTGGAGTCTGTCTATTAGTGGAATCTGTCTAAAAGTGGAATCTGTCTAATAGTGGAATCTGCCTAATATTGGAATCTGTCTATAGTGGAATCTCTTTAATAGTAGTATCTGTCTAATTGTGGAATCTGTCTTATGGTGGAATCTGTCTAATAGTGTAATTTGTCTACTAGTGGAATCTGTCTAATAGTGGAATCTGTCTAATAGTGGAATATATTTAATAGAGGAATTTGTGTTATAGTGGAATCTGTGTAATCGTGGAATCTTTCTAAACGAAGTCCGTTTATTAACAATGAAATATTGCTCTGTAAAAGACTGCAATAGTTCGTCTTCCTGTAGTCGTATGTGTAGCTCGAAAGGTGTTGAATTCTGATAATTTCTTCAATTGTTTCATTAGCAAACTCCGCAAGTCACTTTCCAGAGAAATTACGATTAAAATAATCTACTTTCAAAGAGAACATCATCTCGTGCCTTCGTAATCAAACAGAGCAAGGGTACCGTACATCCCTCTCTATTTAATTATGTCTAGTATACAGTTTTACTAATTTTTTTGATTGAAAACCTTTTTCTGCTTAAATGAAAATAAATATTTTCAGAAATCACCCCCGAGTATTGTAATATACATATTGACATTTGAAAGTGGAGTACATAACCTGTACAATTAGTAAAGGATAAGCATACATAATCACTCTATATACTATAACCTCGTTGGGAATAACCTGCCACTTGATTTTAAAAATTTAGGCATATTAAAAAAAAGTTTATTTGAAATGTTATGTGACGCCTTCATCTCAAAGTGCAATAAACCCTCTTGTTATCCTTGCAAAAAGTGAATATAGAACTTTGTAGATTTGTGTACATGCTTAATCTTATTCTTTTATACGTACTTAACTTTTAAAAAAAGTTTATTTGAAATGTTATCTGACGCCATACATCTCAAAGTGCGATAAACCCTCTTGTTATTCTTGCAAAAAATGAATATAGAACTTTGTAGATTTTTGTACATGCTTAATCTTATTCTGTTATACGTACTTAACTTTAAAACTGAAAAATCAATTATTTTGTTATGCTGCTCCTCGGTCTTTCTAAATTTAACTAGTAATCCCTGACTTATTGTAAACTTTCAAAACCTAGTAATATTCATCATATTGTAAAAGTTTTAATATTAATTAGGTGGGGATAATACCCAAAACAGCGAAAGCTAATCTCCACCTAATTGCTAAAATTATATAATACATACATACAGTAAACAATATAAAAATAGTTGCAGATTTTTGCCTGTAAAATTATAACTTGTATGTGTATTTTTAGCAATAAACTATATCTTATCTTATCTTATAACAGTGAAATCTGAAAGAATATAATATGACATCCTCTGCCCCTCCCCCTTTTTCATTCTAAAATTGTGGAGAAGAGAGGGGGATTGTACAATTGTAATCATAATAAATTGAGGTCTTTTCAATCCCATCAGTAACCCTGAGACGTCAAGTGAATTAGATAAATCCTGGAAACAAAGTAGAGAAAATGGGTCACAAACATTTGCACAAAAGAAAAGAAAATTTTGAAACATTTTGCTGCCTTTTTCCTAGTCCTACATTATATATCGCTACCCTTTATAAACTTAAACAGCCTGTATACGTAATTTGAAATTGCCCTTCTTTTACAGAATGACATGGTTGACTCACTTTGGGTACTTTGAAATATTTCTCTGATAAAAGAATCCTTCTTTTTCTCTTGGAAACTAAATTATTCTAAATTGCGGTTGCTCTATAAATTGATACAGAGACAATTAAAGAAATGTCGAGAATTCTCAATGTTTGAAGATAAAAAAAACAACAACGATATCTTCATCATTGTTACTCAGGTAAAGGTTTAAAAGGTACCATTGAGAATTGGACATATATAAATTTAANAATTTTCTTATATTTGATGACAGAACATGTTGATCATTTAAATTTTACTGCTCATTTTATTTACGTAGCTAATACAAAAAGATTAATTATTTTTAAAGTGAAGCTAAAACCACACTGTGAAATCAACCTTTTAGACTTATATTTACTTTATACAAATACAATATGTCTATAAAAATATTGAAACTAAAACAGGTTTCTGTAGAAGTCCAATAATTTATTTTTAGATACGTACTACAGGGTGTCCCAATAAAAATGAGAATTTAGTGACGAATTCGATATCGTCTTATAAGACAATTCTTTGATTTAGTATAGTGATACCTACTGAGAAAGCTGTAATCTGTTAAAGTTTCGTCTGCTATGTTCACATTTTGTTTGTTTATGTTTTGACTGCATACGGTAGTACTTAGTGAAACAAGAAAATTGCAGGACACAAACAGAGTAAACTTGTCCGTCTTCACTGTTCATCTTGCGGAGACATTATAGACACATCTTTACAGTCTTTTACCCTTTTCATAAAATAATCTCTAGCAGACATAATAATATTATGGCTTTTGAAAATAGGTATTACAATGCTAATTCATAACAAAGACGATATCCAACTCGTCATTGAATTCCCATATTTTTTTGGGACACCCTGTACATCAAATACACTTCAGAATTGCTATAATGGCGTCTTCCTATTCTACAGATTTGTGGTTATCACTGTAAAGTCCAGATAAATGCTACAGTGATAACCAGAAAATTGTAAAATAGAAAACGACATTAAAGCAAAAATTAATTGTTTTAGATGTTATCACAAATTGTATTTGATGCAAATAGTTCTATACTAGTAAATAGTAAAATCACTTATTAACTCAAATGGGTCTGTTAAGGCTGCACAATCATTGGACTATTTAAAGTCATAACTTGAGTCTTAAAGTCGTCTTCCTATAGTTTTATGGTCCTCACTGTACTTTCCCCTTTTTTAACACTTTTTATCCAAAAGCTCATTAGTTCCCTTCAAGTACATGGCTGCCCTTTTGTTCAAACTTTAAATAAATAAAGTCTGGAGGAAAAAAATTAATTAAAATTGATTTTTTTTCATCTTACAGAGTATAATAGGTACAAATCAACCTTCCACTGACTTTAATATTACTTTTACACAAATTGAAAATATTACCATATCTTGAAACCTGAACTAATTCATTTAAATAAATTTAATTGGTTTTTGAAACATTCATTTTGTCAAAATCTTACGAGCTAATATCTATTTTTACAGGGTTACCCACAAAAGAGTTCGAACACGAAATTTATTTTGTGTTTTCCTTGATCTCCTGGTAGGGTGGTACCCCACACTTCTGGGTTTTTATTCGCAATCTGTGCAATAATAGCGCAAAATGGCACAATTAAATCGTATTGGTTTAACAAAAATGAGTTACAAGTGTGTCTGTGTTATGAATAGCAGAGGAAATAAAAATCAATGATATCATTACATGTACTATTGTTAACCCTAAACAGTGAGTATACTCCGTTGTAAGGTCGTCTTTGACCAAGATTTTCTCCGGCAGCCAAACCAAACATTACCACTAATGAACAGTGTAAACTGCAATTTTCACGTGCAGTACCCTCGCTTCAAAAAAATAGTTTAAAACCTTTAAAAATAGTGATTTACATATTTAAAATCAATTACCATTTTATTTCAGAAGACAAAGAGCATTGTTTTAGCACTGTTCAATAACCGGATTATACCTCAATACCCCCAACTAGTAAGGATATTTCATTATAATAAAACATTACTTTTGTACTCTGTAAACTATTGATAATTCAATGTATTTTTTTAAGATTGAAATAAATTGCATACCATTTATTATCGACTAGCGGATAAAATAGAGGATAAGAAGTATATTCTGTGAATGTTAGGATGTTATGAATGTTCGAGAACTCTAGTTAACCGGGACTATTGGTTTGGGAAATATATGCCCTGTTGGTTTTGTCCCTGGGAGGTTCAACTACAGTAGTTCTCACTGCCCATTTCGAGATCATCCCCTTTTTAATTCAACAACTATACATAATACAGGGTTACCCACAAAAGATGAGACTGTACAGAATTAATAATTACCTGAAACCGTAAACTTTCTTTGCCTAATCATTAAATTTATACCATATAAAAATAATATTCAACCTTGGAAACATCAGATTAAAAGAGTTTCAGGTAATCTTTACAGTTTTTTCCTTTGAGTTGAAAGGAACTGTTCACTGTTATATTAAATATTATCTAGCTTTATGTAAGCGTTATTTATAGTTATCCTTCAAGCAAAAATGGCAATGCCCGATTCATAATGATACCCTTTATCTGATCAATAATATGGAAGATGTTGACATTTATCTAGATTTAAGAGTGTTTAATTCTGATAATTTCAACGTTTTCCTGCAGAGAAATGCACAAGCCGCTTTTATTTAGAAAATGATCGGTTTCCAATAATTTAAAACATTGATATATAATGTATTCTTGAATCTTGATCAGACAAAGCTTTAAATCGGACAATTCCATCTTTGAATTAAGGGTCAATTGAAATTAAGCGTATTCCTTTTAACATCCCTTCTCTTTGATTGAAAATCAAATTGGTATCTTATTGGTAAGTTTTAACAAAAAAAATGAAAATTTGTGAGTTTATTTTGCTAGTTGTTACTATAATTATTTTACATTTCTACACGTTATAATTGATACGTATTATGACGGAGGTTATAAAGAACCTGATCGATCTTTCTTCAATCTCACAGATTTGCTATATACACAAGCTCATTGAATTAAGACCGCTCGGGGTTAAATTGTTTGTGTTAAATCTTTCTTAAGGGACAGTTCTTGGATTATATGTGTATGCATGTGTTACCATTTGCATAGAAACAGGCTAGGATAACAACCCTGTACAAATTTAATGGTATACTTCCTAATGAAGTGTTTCCCCCAGTTCAATTAATTCTATGTGTAGATAGAAGACACCATTTGGAATATTTTTGATTTAAGAAAATTAAATCTGAAAGCGAGTTTTCATGAATATTTTGGGAACTGTCCCCTTAAAAGTTAAGATTAAATACAAGACGAAAATAACTTTGGTTTAAATCACATCAATGAACCAGGTTTCTGCCAGGCGACAGATAACAGGGGCGTACTCAGGATTTTGTCAAGGGGGGCTTTATTTTTTCTAACTAGGAGGGGCCCAGCACCATGTGCAGCCTGAAAACCCCCTGGAAACATGGAAACCTTAGATTTCACTGATCTAGAGAGAGGGATGGGGATAACGTATAGTGTAACATATTATTGTCATGTCTGCCTTAAAACTTACTTAATTAAATAAAAACAATAATTTAATAAGACCTGTTTTCCAACCTTCCCAAGAAAAATCTCCTGTTTAATTAACTATCCCTTAATTGTTTAGATTTAAGAATTCTATTTCCTAGATTTAACTAGATATTAACAATTCTATTTCCTACTGGATAACTGAAATACAAGGTAACCCACAAATTATGAGATTCACATGTCGACATGAAGGTTTAATAAGTTTTACCATGATTTTAGTAAAAAGTATTATAATAATTGGAAAATTTGACTTTAAGAAATTTTAAAATAAAAAAACGAATTGATAACTGCGAGAAACAATGAATGCGAGAGAAGGAAAGGATAAATTCTGAATAGTCGTCTTGAAAATATCATCTTTTATGAGTGCATCTTTGGAACAAACAGTGTAATTAACCCCCTGGGGTATATCTGGTTTTTTGCTTTTATTTCTTTAAGAACTTAAAAAAGTTTTTTTTAATAAGCTTCCATCAGAAAACCTGTCACCATATAACAGGATAAGTCTCACAACTCACAATTGTTCTTAACCTTCAAATTTTGAATTTTGAATTTTTTTATTTCTATAACTTTATATTGGGACTGTCGTCGTACTTTCTAGTGCCTTTCCATTTATAAGAGGGTCGTGCCCGATTCACATAGGTACCATTGGAAACATTTTTTATTAAAAAGGTGAAAGATATCGTAGTATTTCTAGTTTGAGAAGTGTTTAATTCTAAATTCATTGTTTCTAAATCAGATGTACGCAAGTCACTTTTTAGAGAAACCATAACTGAAAGTTCTCAAATTTCAAAGAGAATATAATGTATTCTTGATCGGAGAACGTTTTTTAAGGGTCCTGACGTGAATCAGACTTGCCACTATATTTATGGAGAGTCCCTATATACATTCACAATCACTTTTTACTTGTGCACAAAAGATCACACTTAATTGAAAATTAACATTATACTGTAATGATTAAATAGAGTAATAAACTCATTAATTCTTTATCTGGTACATCATTTTTATCTAAAATTAATACTTAAATGCTTAGATATGGGTCCTTAAGGGGCCTGGGGGTAGCCCTGAAGCAAATATGATAAATAAACAAAACAAGAATATAGCGATTACAAAATAACACGTTTAAGCTCAATGCTCAAAGCAAATAAATAAATACTTTTGTGCTAATTAGCTCAGAGCTGTACCAACTTCACCATAGTAATTTAAATTAAATGAAATCATTAAAATTAAGTATTTTCCCGCTGATTAGAAAGTTTTTTAAAATTGCTCTGTGGTTTAAAATTTAATTTCCTTTGGAGTATATATTTTCAAGAATAACCGGAGGGGTTTTGATGCTCTAGGGAAAAAAAAAAAATTTGACATCAAAAGGCAAGTTTTTTCACCCTGTTTCGTACTTTTGCCGCAAAAATTCATTTGTTTTTCCTTAAAAATCCTTTATTCAGCAATAGATCCATCAGAAAATATGTTCAAGAATATGGGGGGGGGGGAGGAGGGGGGGAAGTTTTCATGAAAATATATTAAGGAAAAACTAAATCTGTTAGTACTTTAAAAATTATATTTCTAATCCTAATCTGTGTACTACGAAACTTAATAAACCTGCTCACGACGATAATATAGAATATACAAAATAAAATACATTTAGTGTCAGAGCTATTCAATAGCTAATGGGAAGCTAGAAATATCAATGCTGATTGGCTGGACGTATCTAAATATCGTCTTCTAATAGACGTGTTAAATGTCGTCTTCTACTAGCTCAGCTAATTCCACGTGCGCTATACTTGGGACTAGTTGGGACTCATTGCGTGAATTCACGCAGTAGGACCTAAATACAATGTAGTATTAAATAAGTTTCTTTTTATATCATTTGACAGAACAGCAAATCTATGAAGTTTTTTGAGTTTACTTTGAGTCAGTTTGAAGCACTTTTCAATCAAAGAACGCTTGAACTTATATTGACATTACATTAATTTTTAATTAATTAATTTTAAATTGCTCACTACAAATTTCATAATTAAAACAAAGTTCGAAGAAAAATTAAATTTGAAAATTGTTGTTTTAATATTTTAACAAGTGGCAAAAATTTCTCCCATTCTTCTTAGACAAGTACTTTTCAACCTTGTATAAAATGACCGGGTCCAATAGGAAATCTTCAACTTAAAAATCTTTGAATGACTGAACCAGTCCATTTAACTGTCAATATACCTGGGAGAACATCATCATCATCATCATCATCATCTTCTTTCTTACTATTCTCACTCCCTTCCTTATCTTCAACTTCTTCTTCATCATTCTTCTCCTTATCAGTCTGTGTATCTTCTTTCTCCTCTGTATCCTTCTTCTCTGTATCCTTCTCCTCTGAATCCTTCTTATCTGAATCCTTCTTCTCAGAATCCTTCTCCTCTGTATCCTTCTCTTCTGTATCCTTCTCTTTTGTATCCTTCTCATCTGTATCCTTCTCCTCTGTATCCATCTCTTTCTGTTCTTCATTGCAGTTCTCTCCTTTCTCTGATACTTCACCATCTCTTTTCTCCTCTTCCTCTACATTCTCTCCCTTCTCCTCTTCCTTCTCCACCTTCTCATCTTCCTTCTCCACCTTCTCCTCTTCCGTCTCCTCCTCTTTGTCCTCTCCTGTGTCCATCACAACATTATCTGTTTTGTTTTCATCCTCTTTATCCTTCACTGCATTATCCAATTGATCCCCTCCTTCTTCTTCATCTTCCTCCTCCTCCTCCCCTCCCAGATTGTTATTGACAGATGGCATAATTTTCAAGGATTTAATCAAGTCCTGAAAGAAGAGAAAATTAATCCTTTTCCCTGAAATTTTATTTCATCAATTCTAAACATTAAAGAGAATTATGAGCTCTTTTCTGCCTTTGATATGGGGAGCCAGGGGTAAATATCTTCTTGGGAAATTACTCCCCACACCCTATAAAAATCTTTGTTATTCCGATGATGTAGAGTATGTTTGCGAGGAGCGGATTTTTAAAAAAAAATTATTCGCTGAATATGGAAATCAATTTATTTTGGGTATAAACGTATTAAGAGGGAAAACGTGCTTTTTTATTTAATTTTTTTTTCCTCTAAAACATTGTATAACCCTGAAATAAGTCTACCCCCCCCCATATTTCACAAAGATAAAAGATGTTACAACTTTAGTAAGTTTGGTTGTATGTCCTCATTTCGGCTTTTATTGCCAATATCAACTTCCCACTAGAAAACCTTAAATTGCCTTTAAGGCTTATCAGACATGAATTGTAAAGTAGATATTGTGTCAAGGGATTGTGCACATATTCTTAAATACACACAATCTGCATGCACGGTACCATTAAAGCTTCGTCTGATCAAGTGTGAATTACTTGCGCCTTTCTTGCTTTTAAGGAACAATGGAGACATTATTGTAACTTAACACGTCTGGAGTAAAAAAACCCAGTATCTTTCACATTTTCGATCAGATTAAGGTTTCAAAGGTATCGTTGTCCATCTTTCCATTAAGTGTCGCTTGAAATTACAGCAATAAAATAAACATTAGTAGTGTTCCTTAAAGGGAGTGTTCGCAAAAAATGAAAGGGGGTATAGGCTTAATGCGATTTTATTTTTTTAAATAATATTCAGCTTACAACTTGTTTTCGAACATTTCTGGAAAATATTAAAATGTCGTCTTCATTACCAAAAATCCACGAAACAGGAATAAATGTTTTTATAAGTTACTCTCAGATAATACCAATTAAAACATATTATGAAAAATCAACTATATATATAAATGTGGCGAAAGATAATCGATGACTATAGGTTGTAATATCTGAATGATTTGTTTGAAAATAAATTGATTTTTTACGGTCCAAGTCGTATGTTGCAATTTTCTTAATTTGTATGGACACTATGTTCTTCGGTATGAGATGTCTTTAACAATTTTCTCCTTATAGACGCAACAGATAGAAGTAAGATTAGTAGCGATCAAAAGCGCTTTTTTATCGCATTAAGCCTATATCCCCTTTCATTTTTCGCTAACACTCCCTTTAATCAATAAATATTTTTAAAAAATTTTAACAATCCCTTTTAGAAATGGAAAAGTGGGTTTTACAAAGCTTTCAAATGTATTTCGAAATTTCTTTTTGATAAAAAAAACTCAACTAAAGGAATATTCTAGAAGTTGGAAACAAAATTATCACTGAAGGGTTAGTGGGAGTGAGTGGTACTGTAGTTGAGCTGAGAGTGTAGCACTTCATAATAAAATATTAGGAATTATTTGATATAAGTAATATGTCTTTACGTTGTATAATTGCTGCGTAAAAGCATATAACATCCGGCGTATTTTTTACATTGTTTATTTTCTGTTCAGGAATAACGTATCAATGATATCAATGGTAGAATCGATTATATCATCATTATCTTTAATTCTTCATTTTCTACAAATTTATTCGCAGATTTCTTCAAATTTCGTCTTAGCAATAAAATTCAACGAAATCTACAGGAAACGTTTAAGATCAGAATGAATCCTCATATTCTATTTTACAATACTGCTCTCTCAATATCATACCTAGCCAGTCTCTCTCTTTAATGGGACAGTTAACAAACCTGTAAAACTTCTATTTCTTTATCTTCTATTGTCTGATAATGAAGATTAAACTCTATTAAATGAGCAAACAATGAATTGAGGTGTGCATGTAATCCCAGCAGTACAACCTAAATATTAGGTACATAAATAAATGTTATCCTGTACATTGAACATTATTATGTACTATGTACTATTCAGGCCCGTAACCAGGATTTTCCCTTGAGGGGGGATGCAAAGAGGGGTGTTTTAGTATGGACCCAGGATCACCGCGTGAAACGTAGTGAACGAGTTTTGTAATAGAAATGAGTAATTTTAGCTTGAATTTTATGTTATGTACAGGGTGTCCCACATCATATTAGATCGTCAATCGGTCTAAATTACGATTTTCGGGACTAATCAGAAAATTTAAGATGAATGAATCATTTTGAAAAATTGAATAAAGCTAATATAAGAATTTTCTTGCGGAGAATACTAGTTTTTTGGAGTATTATGGTTTGATTTTGGCGTTAAAGCTTGGAGATAATCTAATATGATATGGGAAGCTATTTTCTAATTTGTCAACAACACTAGCTTGAACATAACTTTACAGTAAAAATTCGATTTTCCATGAATTTGATGTTTTGTATGGTACAAGGAAAATTTCCATATTTGGTTTTTAGCTCAAATTTTACAATATTCGAAGACAGAAAATGTTGATAATTTTTATATTTCTACTATCGTTCACTGATTATGAATTGTCTTGACAAAATATTGAAACTGAGGCAATGTTTCTGCAAAATTTAAAGAATTGTTTTTTTTAAACATACTGTATATATTTTTTACATTGGAAAAAATATTTTTCAAAGAAGGTTTAATTTGGTTGGTCTAAGGAAACAGCATTGTTCAGACATGGCATTTACACAATACAGTACAAGGGATGATAGTATCTGAATTTTTCAAGAGAAGATTATACCAAGCAACTAATCTAAAGAAGGGGGGTGGTGCACATTCGTCATTGCACCCCCTTTTAAGGAGAATTGAGGGGTTAACCTGACCCCTTGCACCCCCCCCCCTGGTTAAAGGCCTGGTACTATTGTACGTAAAGTTAAATTAATCCAAGTACAATGAACGTTTATTATTAGTATAATCTATCTTGTACACTAAACATCATGTACAGTCAGGTGTCCACGGATGACAAACTTTTGAAAATAGATGCCCGCGGTAGCTTTTCCCATTCCAATGTGAACCGTGAGAACTAATCAAAATTTTCCAGCTCAATATCTCTAAATCTCTGGGATATAATCGCTGCTAAAGTTTGAAAAAGACCTTAACAATTCCAAAAAAAGTTTTTTCTTTAATTTTATCATGTCACATATAATTTTTTCGTAATTGTCCAGATATTAGAAATCCGTTGAAATATTTTAAAAATTTCAAAAATTGACTGAGTTACATTAAAAACCGCTAAAAAATGTACTTTTCGTATAAAACGAGCATTTTGGGCGGGTTTTTAGACCAACTAATTTATTTTTAATATTTTTTTAAACAATTTCAACGGAACCGTGAAAACGAAGAGATTGATATGCAACATCATTATTTCATGAATTTTATTTTTAAAACTTTCTTCAGTGCTTTCTGGCGATTTTCTTCCAGAATTTAAGAGGAGTCGAGTTGTCGACCTAAAATTTTCACGAATTACTCACAGTAGGAATTGCAATGGGAAAAATACCGCTTTCATTGCGTGTGCAATTTTTAAAATTAGTTATCATTTGTGGTCACCTCAATGTACATTTATAATCTTATGTACACTAAAAATTATGTACACATAATTTAATCTATCCTATACAGCATACTTTGAAATTTTTGTAGGTTTCCTGTTTCAAGTATTAAAATATAGAAATATGGTGTACAAAATTCCAAAATCATTTTTGGTATATTGAAAAAAATGAAAAACTGAAATCCGCGAAAAAATAGTAAATATTTACGTCTTTTATTTATCAACATATTTTAATGAAATTTTAAAAACGAATAAAATACATATTTTCCAAACACTGTCTGAGAAAGAAATATTTTTCACAAAAAAAGTTTTTTATGCACGAAAATATATTTTTGCATTTTGATTGCTACATTTTATATTTCCAGCCTAAAACATTAATAGTCAACAGTGCAAAAAATATTATTGTTGTTTTGATCTTTCCTGTACACTAAACATTGTAATTTATTTATTTACGTAATTTACCTCTCTGAAATGTGAATGATGTATGTATGTATGCATACAGGGTGAGTCAAAAAAGAGTGTGATTTGAGGCGTCTGGTGCAAAATAGTACCTTTTTTGTGTCCCAAAAAAATCCGCGAACCTTTATTTTCTCTCAAAATCAAATGTTCAGAAAAACAAAAAAGTGTACATAAATTATTTTGCTAAAACATGGAAGAGTAAACGGTGAATCTTCTTAATTATCACATCAAAGTTAGGGGGGAACTCTTTCCCGTGCTAGAATTGGAATATAAAATATTATGATGACGTATTATTGAAGACCCTAACCATCCCTTAAAAACCCCCAGATCGGCCTAAAATGTATAAGTAATAAATGGTTGCAATTCAACTAATATCAAAAGGTAAAATCATTACAAGAGAGGTAGGTGCGAAGTGCCCTGATTGTGTATTGTGAATCTCAGGATCAGCATTGATCTCTATATTATGCAGATCTATAGAATAATTTAACCCCTCTTCCGATATTCCGTGGTGGTCATACCCTGCAGGAATAACTTTGATCAGGCATTTATCCAAAATATAAATGCCCATATTGGATATCGAGATAAAACGTTTAAAATTAACGATACACAACACAAAAGTTCTGGACCGAATAGGCTAAAAAAAATTGAGGAATCCCGTAGGTTCAAAATTCTACCCCCCCCCCTCAAGTATTTTTTAAATTCCATGGGCAATGCATAGCATAGTTAGTTGTATTATATTCTATTTCCTTGGTGGGGAAGAGGGTTTCATCGTTGACCGTCTTCTGGACAAAGGTCATGACGAAGTCAACATATTGGGGGGAGGAGACACGGCTCTTCTTACTCTTATCATCAATCCACAGATAATATCTAGCAAAATACAAATACAGGGTCTCAATAGTAGCACTCACCATGGTTCAATCTTTAAACGTATCTTTAAAGATATGTAGAATAAAAGTTGAGGAAGCTATGACAATCTAAGCTTGCCACTGAATCAATTGTTTGCAAATTGAACCATTGTGCAGTGAATGCTCTCTTGTCTAAAAGAATGTTTATTTGGTTACATCCTGTATATTTATAAAAAATCTAATAATTAAAATAAAATCCAGAGCTTTATGTACGTCCTGCTTCCGTTTCCCCAAAATTAAAGTGAAAAAAAACAGTGTCTGGTCTTATTGCTTGGGGTAGGTCTAAATTAATTGGTACTTAAAATTAATACACCAGGAACCTCCCCCTGTTCTAACTAGGCCTCACTCCTCTTGTTCTACCTCGGACCACCCCTGTCCTACCTGGGACCAGGACCGACCATCTCTGGGCAGATGGAGAGAGTGCAGAACTCCGAAATAGTTCCGTACATCAGATTTATGTGCTCGAAAAATCCGATTGCTAAAAAATAATAATAAATAATTAAAGCTGATTTTTCGCTTTAAACCTTAATTTTATAAGATCCTTATTCCATATATCTTTGCAATTGGATGTCAAAGACCTACGATATGTAAAACTATCTTTCAGGTTGCAAAGATATAAAAGATTCAAAATTTAGAGTTTGCGGAGATTCAGCGAGTTTTCTCCAAAATAGACATTCATCATAAAATAAAGAGTGTTTTTAAATTAATGAGATGAAGGATACAAGGAAATATTTCAGAAAATAACATTTTATTCTGAAAAAAAGATTTTGAATGCAACAAGAAATACTAATTGATTGAACTATGTTCATTTTTATGTTACTCCCCTGACCTCAAATTTCTGATTTGTAGGAAAAATGAAAGGATCAAAACCCAAATAATAATAATGCCAAAAATCTAATGATGGACTAGGATAAGAATCAATCAAAACCAATCAATTAAAACAAATCAATCAAAATCCATCGATCAAAACCAATCAATCAAAATCCATCGATCAAAACCAATCAATCAAAATCCATCGATCGAAACCAATCAATCAATCAATCAAAATCAATTAATCAAAACCAATCAATCAAAATCCATCGATCAACCCCAATCAATCAAAATCCATCAATCGAAAAATCCATCAATAAGAATCAATTAATCAGAATAAATCAAAATCAATCAATCAATCAGTTAACTTACTATGAAGTGCCAGCCATTCTTTGGTATCCAACCCTTCTGGAACTTCAGTAATAGACATCAACTCCACCTCAGGGATTCTCTTCTCCAGGCAGGGTTCCTGGAATATACAGGGGTTTATACAGTGTATACGTATCCTGGAATATACAGGGGTTTATACAGTGTATATGTATCCTGGAATATACAGTACAGGGGTTTATATAGTGTATACGTTTCCTGGAATATACAGGGATGTATATCGTGTATGTGTATCCTGGAATATACAGGTGTGTATATAGTGTTTGTTTCCTGGAATATACAGGGGTTTATATAGTGTATACGTATCCTGGAATATACAGGGGTGTATATAGTGTATATGTATCCTGGAATATACAGGAGTGTAAATAGTATATATGGATCCTGGAATATGCAGGGGTGTACATAGTGTTTATGTATCCTGGAATATACAGGGGTGTATATAGTGTATATGTATCCTGGAATATGCAGGGGTGTATATAGTGTATATGTATCCGGGAATATACAGGGGTTTATATAGTGTATATGTATCCTG
Organism: Eurytemora carolleeae; assembly: GCF_000591075.1. NCBI lineage: Eukaryota > Metazoa > Arthropoda > Copepoda > Calanoida > Temoridae > Eurytemora > Eurytemora carolleeae. The sequence goes on along the minus strand of NW_019397594.1, from coordinate 65,553 downwards.
GAATATACAGGGGTTTATATAGTGTATATGCATCCTGGAATATACAGGGGTTTATATCGTGTATATGCATCCTGGAATATACAGGGGTTTATATAGTGTATATGTATCCTGGAATATACAGAGGGGGGTTTATATAGTGTATATATATCCTGGAATATACAGGGGTTTATATATTGTATTTGAATCCTAAAATATAAATAAAATATAAATATGTACATAGTGGGTATGTATCCTGGAATAAACAGTACAGGGGTGTATATTGTATATATATATTTCATAATAAAAACAAATTTGAATGATTTTAACTGAATATATATCCCAGTATGTACTGTACTGTACAGTAATAAACTGTAATATACTTCACTGTATGTTACACGCTACATTGCAGTACAATACAGTTACATATAGTACTGAACCTTTGCTTATGTTACAGTGCTGTACAGTACTGTACAGTACTGTACTGTACTGTACTGTACTGTACTGTACTGTACTGTACTGTACTGTACTGTACTGTACTGTACTGTACTGTACTGTACTGTACTGTACTGTACTGTACTGTACTGTACTGTACGTAATAAAAAAAGAAATTACTTTTACTTATAAATCATGTGGAAAATTCATTAATTATATATTAGATTTGAAATTGTTTCCATGAAAAGAAAATATGAAGTAGAAATATGAATGAACATGACGCTCTAGCTCTATTACTGTGACATGCTATATATATTTTCTAGGATTCTCACAGTTATGCACCACTCTATCCAAATAATTTTCAATTTCGCGGATTTCAGAAAAAACTAAACCCAAACCATTCAAATCTTCAAATTGTTATAAAAAAAGGAATTTTCCCCCCGTCTCATCAAATTATTTTCCTTCAAAAGTTGAAAATATATTTCCCATTTAATTCCATTTAAAATTTAAAATTTTTGTCTAACATTATCTTAAAGGGACTGTCAACGTGATGATTTAGATGCCCGGTTCCACTAATAATATCTGTACAGTAACAATATTGATATCCTTGTTTTTCTGACTTAAAATTGATAATCTTTAACTTCAGTTTATGGATTTATGCAGCAGAGACAATAAAGGAAATTGAGATTTCTTCTTCGTTAGTTTTCAGATAAAGTTATAAAGGTATCGTTGAAAATAAGACAGTTTTTATAAAGGGACTGTAAGCGTAAGTTTAAGGGACCCTTCTTGCAAAGTTAGCACTGCCTGATTTACAATGGTACCCTTGAAAACTTTATCAGATAAAAAATGTGAAAGATATAACGTCGTTCTGTGAATTTCTCCAATATTTCTTAAAAGCAAGAAATGCAGATAAAATTCGTTCGATCCGAAAGAGCTGAACTCGTAGAAACGCGTTAAACTTATCCTAACACAATTATGAGGTTTATTTTTAAAAAAACAGC
>NW_019397594.1:0-64095 GCF_000591075.1 Eurytemora carolleeae | reverse complement strand
CCCCCCCCGCCCTCTACAAACACATCCCCTCTATTGAGAGTAAATGATGTTTTAAGACTTTGGGAGAAAACAGAAAATTGGACATGAACTGGAAAGTTTTCAATTTACAGGGGTAGCTTCAAACTAACTTTTATTTAAAATTGTTCTCATTTCCACCTCTGTTATAAAGTATGTGCTTTTTACAACAAGATTCGTTAACATGAGGGGTGGGGTCGGTCATTTCTAATGGGGATAGGTAAAGATTTGTCAAGAAAAAATATACCCCTGACGAATTTACCTGAAGATATAATTTTGTTTCATCACAGCTTGTATCTCGGTCCCGTCGCCCTCGAGTTTTTCTGTAAAATTGTATGTTAATGTTATTTTATGTTAAAATCACAATTGCAATTTATAAGTTTTAGGTTCGTGTTTATGTTTAAAACCAAAAAATCCTTAGAATGTTATTTTTTTATTATTCGTGGTGTTAGTTTTGGTAGATTTAAATTAATGAACAATGAGTAAATGAACCAATGAGTAAACAAACTAATGAGTAAACGAACCGAAGATTAAACGAACCAATGAGCAACCAAACCAATGATGAAACGAACCAAAGATTAAACGAACCAATGAGTAAACGAACCAGTGAGTAAAGGAACCAATGAGTAAACAAACCAATGAGTAAACGAACCAATGAGTAATTGAACCAATGAGTAAAGGAACCAATGAGTAATTGAACCAATGAGTAAAGGAACCAATGAATAAAGGAACCAATGAGTAGTAAATGAACCAATGAGTAATTGAACCAATGAACGAACCCATGAGTAAACGAACCAGTGAGTAAACGAACCAGTGAGTAAACGACCCAGTGATTAATCGAACCAATGCGTAAACGAACCAATGAGTAAAGGAACCAATGAGTAAACAAACCAATTAGTAAACGAAATAATGAGTAAATGAACCAATGATTAAACGAACCAATGATTGAACGAACTAATGATTAAAGGAACCAATGAGTAAAGGAACCGAAGATTAAACGAACCAATGAGTAAACGAATCCGTAAGTAAACAAACTAATGATTAAACGAACCAGTGATTAAACAAACCAATGATTAAACGAACCAAAGATTAAACGAACCAATGAGTAAAGGAACCAATGAGTAAAGGAACCAATTAGTAAAGGAACCAATGATTAAAGGAACCAATGAGTAAAGGAACCAATGAGTGAAGGAACCAACGATTAAAGGAACCAATAAACCATCAAACCAATCTGGTTCAAGAAGAGTTGGACATTCAAAGTAAAGTTTTGAATAGGTAATATTAGAAGATCAGAGCCTATTGGTGTTCTTATAAACTGAGGTTTTCAGTTCAATTATAAAGTGAATTTAGTGCTTTTAGAGTTGATCATTTCTCTGCGAAGCAGTTTTAAAAATAAAGTTTTAAGTCAGTGCACGTCAGTGCTGCGGCAACAAAGCATTGAACAAATAAACCAACTAATCTTCACCAACCTAATCGAATACTTAATTAATCAAAATAAAAAATTGATAATTGAGTGCATTAATTACCCCATAAACCAGTCCACCGTGTCCCGCAGGTATTCTGGAAGCTTCTCCAGCTTGAATTAATTAAAGTATCCAGCATAGATAAATCAAACCCCGCTACTTTAATCTAAACAAATATATTATTAATTTAATTATCCAGCATAGATAAATCAAACCCTGCTACTTTAATTTAAACAAATAGATCACTAATTAAAGTATCCTGAAGGGGGAGGGGGTCCAAACATCGTTCTCTGGGACAGACCCGAAAATGAAAACATTTCCCAATATACAGGGTGTCCCACATCATATTAGACCGTCAACGGGTCTAAAATGCGATTTTCGGGACGAATAAGAAAATTTGATTAGAATGAATTAATTTGAAAAATAACATAAGGCTTTCATAAGAATTTTCTTGCGGAAAATGATAATTTCGAGTATTAAGGGTTTATTTTGTCGTTATAAGATTGTTGATAATCTAATATGATATGGGACGCTCTGTATGTTCAAAAGATAAATTACAAAACGAGTCTTCGTTACAAAATAAGTGTAAGATTTAAATCGTTAAGTTACTAGTTAAATAAATTTAATTTTTCAACTGAAAACAACTCGTGCAACAATTCGGAACTTTGTTTTCCTCCGAAAATGATTCACCAGTTTTTCGTCAAACGATTTTGAAGAATCATGGCGCCCTTAAAATCCGGTTTTTAACTACCTGTCATGCTTCGGCGTTTGTCTTCGCTCAACCAATCAGAGAAGAGAATTCGACCAATCATAAACCAGAATTTAACCAATCAGAGGAGAGAAAAGAAAAGTCGTTTAACCAATCACAGAACAGTCTTAGGATCAGACGAATAATTTCATCCAATCACAGACTGTAAAAACTTCTATGGCCTTCTCATACTGCGGCTATTTATCTCAAGATTTATTTAAATTTAATCAAATATAGTCAAATAGCTTATTAATAAACTACGGGTGCATGTAAAGATTAGCTTACTAATTTCATCATACTTTTGCGTCGTACTTAATTATATTTTTTAACACTTCACAAGCTGTTAAGTTGCAAATTAAAATTTTAAGATATAAATAGAATAGAAACAACTCAAAGTTTATGTAATTGTGAGGGTCCGTCCTAGTATACGATTTTTGGACCCCCCTCCCCCTACTATCAATTTTGCACATTTATCTTTTATTAGTTTAGGGTTAGGCTAGGTTAAGACAATTTCTGGGCCAAGCGCTGGGGCTAGGATGGGCTAGGGGGCCGAGCGCTGCGGCTAGGACAGGCTGGGGGCCGAGCGCCGCGGATAGGACAGGCTGGATATAAAATTAGATTAAACAGCTCGTAAATATATACTTTTTGTGTTTGAACTTAGATCACACTGCTACAAATTATTGGCTATCGTGTATTATTATGGGCAAGCCATTAACTGAAAGTTTATACAGGAGGTGATTAGGGTGAACAGGGTGGGAAACCCTCTCACAAAACTAAAAAAGCATTAGTATTACCTTAAATTTTATCTCACAAGGAGGGGCACACGCCCGTGTGCCTCACCCGTTACGGCCCTAGAGGGAGGGGGAATTCACTGTCAAAAAAGGTGATACCTCTTCTCTTGGATTGAAAAAAACATTTACCTGGCTTTTAGTCGATATGTCGCACACAATTGATTTTCTACGTTTTCATCTTTCTAAAAAGTATCAAGAACGACTTTCACCAAATTTATTATCATTGAAGAAAATAAAAAATAAATTGAAAATACAGTGAGTTAAATAAAAACCAGTGAGACGGGAAGCAGCTAGGAAGATCAAAGGCAAGATTGGTATTTCTCTAAACAGCTGATTTGCTTGTGAGTGTACACTGGCTGTCCGACAATTCCTAGACTTAGGTGTTCATAAATTACTGTACAATTTGCACATGTAGGAGTACATAAGCGCTAGACAATTTTTAGAAGTATTTATAGGTTATCCACAAATGATGAAACTGTAAAGACGACCCAAGACACTGAAATATGACAATTTGGAGCTTGTTCTTAGTTCATGCATGCAATTAAGTATTTTGATGGTTTACTAAACATGATAAATAGCTCAGAAATAAGCCTGCAATGAACCCCGAATACATGAAATCGGAAGAAAAAAATTCCGTACAATCGCCTATGAAGTCTCATTCTTTGTGGGTAACCCTATATGTGAAACCTGAAGGCCCGTAATGCTAGAAATTTCTAGTCCTTCTTAAAAGTTTTTCATTTTCTTCTTTTTGTCTTATGATAGTGTGCCCTTCCCTCGGGGTATAGGGGGGGGGGGGCGTGCCCCTGTGCCCCCTCAATAGCTACGGACTTGTATGTAACATTATATTGTCGGACGATTTTACTAAATTTATGATTTGATAAGCATTTATTAAACTATTTGCTTTGAAACAAAATCGAATATTTTAGAGTATTGCTATACTGTCGACTTCCTATTCCATGGTTTTCGGGTTATCACTGTAATATATCACTGCAAACTAGATAAAAGGATAAGGTCAAATTAATGTTGAATTACTGACTTTATGACCTCATAGTTTCTCTAATTATAATCTTACACAGAAGTATAAAAAAGCAAATTTATCTGATTACATATTAGCGATTCACTAAGACGAGTTTGATTAAAAATATTAGCAGATTTTGAAATTATGTGCAATTAACTTTAGTTTGACGTGTGGTATAGGACAAATATTTGTTCAAAACAATCATGGACAATATAAAAATATGTTTTTTTGGTATGCAATTAAAGTAAATATAATATCAGGCGCGTACACAGAATTTTAGCCAGGGTGGGGGGGGGGTGGTTTTTGCGTTTTGTTTTGCCCCCCCCCCCGCATTGGCCATAAAAATGCTGTTATTCTATATTAAGTCTACTACATGTCCCCTCGATATGTAGCCCATTGTATAGTCCCAATTCAAATTTTACAATGTATCCCTCTGTATTACTCTGTGAAGTCCTGATTAGTCTCTTGAAGACTATCATTAGTCTTCCGTCGTTTTTAAATTCTCCCATAATCCTCCTCTTCTAATGCAATCTCCCCCTGTCCTTCATGGGGGTTGCAAGAAGACATGCCAAACACTTGCATAATGCATATAGCTGTAATTGTTTCTCAAGTGGGGGGGGGGGATTTTAGATAAAAGGGAAGTAATGAGGTAAAAGGACCTGTAAAATCTTTCCCTGGGATGTTTAGAAAGATGAAAATTTCCCTTTATGATACTTGAAGGACTGCAGTATGGTTTTGGTGAATTATATTGGCGTACTGAGCAGGGGTGTCAGAAATGATTTTTTGCATATTTTTAAAAACTCCTATAAAACTCATTAAGTTTAATTTTGATTAAACTTTTGATCTGAATGATTACAAATACCTGTTTAAAACTTTCTTAAAATGGCATATTTTTTTCTAAATTCATTTAGTTAAGAGTTTGAGTCAAAATAACTATTAATAAATTTTGCTTTATATCGAGTAGATATCCTGAAACATACCGATGTAAAACCTTTCATAAAGTAGGAAAGATTCTGCAAACAAAGTTGCCAAAACAAACAGAATTTTTTTTTTAAACTTTGGGGTACTGGGTACAAAATAAAAATTCTGTTTGGTTTGGCAAATTTTTTCTAGAATCTTTCCTACTTTCTGAAAGGTTTCACATTGGTATGTTTAAGGATATCTACTCGATATAAAGCAATAATTATCAATAATTATTTTGACTTAAACTCTTAACAAAGAAAATTTAGAAAATCATGTGGGTTCAAGAAAGTTTCATCAAAATTAAACTTTTTTTTAGGTTTATGGGACGTTTTCAAAAAAATGCAAAAAAATATTTTTGATACCCCTTGCCTTAGTACGTCAACATAATTCACCAAAACCATACTGCAGTCCTTCAATTATCATACAGGGAAATTTTCATCTTTCTAAACATCCCAGGGAAAGATTTTACAGGTTCTATAAAAATGGCGCGAACAACCAAGACAATGTTCTATTACTTTTCAAGGGGGAAAACACCCCTCTTGAAGATAAAGGCAAGCTCATTTGTAAGAGGACTTCTGTCCCCCCCCCCCTGTATAAGCGTCAGATAATAGTATTATTGATAATAATGATCAAATGATCAAATAACAATTATATACAATTTTTGTGTTCACCTCAAATATTTTCCATTGAACCGTGTCAGCTTACGTTAAGAAAAACTAGTTTCAGGGGTTAATATACATCTCTATAGTTTCATTATAAATTTTTCACCATCACAGTTTGTTTACATAAAACTGAAGAAAATATTATAAAATATCCGATAATTTGATAATAAAGAGTAAAATTTATGATTCGGCATAACTGTTAACATTTTAGTATAATATTTGATTACACAATTTACAAAGTCAAGTGTTGCGAATAGTATTAGTCACAGAATAAACATTGTAATCATTTTTAACTATCACAATTTATTTACTCAAAATATGAAGAAAATATTAAAAAATATTTATTCAAAATAAAATTTATTATTCTGAATATGTATCAAGTTTTAAATAACTGTTTACATTTTTGAACACTTCTTTGATTATGCAATTTATATATAGTTAATTGTTCTGATTGTGAATAGTTTGTAGCTAATCAGATTTATATATAGTTAAGTGTTCTAATAGTGAATAGTTTGTAGCTAATCAGATTTATATATAGTTAAGTGTTCTAATAGTGAATAGTTTGTAGCTAATCAGATTCATGATTGTGAATAGTTTGTAGCTAATCAGATTCATATTTAGTTAAGTGTTCTGATTGTGAATAGTATGTAGCTAATCAGATTTATATATAGTTAAGTGTTCTAATAGTGAATAGTTTGTAGGTAGTCAGATTTATATATAGTTAAGTGTTCTGATTGTGAATAGTTTATAGCTAATCAGATGTATACACAGTTAAGGGTTCTGATTGTGAATAGTTTGTAGCTAATCAGATTCATATTTAGTTAAGTGTTCTGATTGTGAATAGTTTGTAGCTAATCAGATTTATATATCGTTAAGTGTTCTGATTATGAATAGATGTAGCTAATCAGATTTATATACAGTTAAGTGTTCTGATTGTGAATAGTTTGTAGCTAATCAGATTTATGATTGTGAATAGTTTGTAGGTAATCAGATTTATATATAAAGATAAGTGTTCTGATTGTGAATATATGTAGCTAATCAGATTTATATATAGTTAAGTGTTCTGATTGTGAATAGTTTGTAGCTAATCAGATTTATATATAGTTAAGTGTGCTGACTGTGAAAAATTTGTAGCTATTCAGATTTATATAAAGATAAGTGTGATGATTATGAATAGTTTGTAGCTAATCAGATTTATAAATAGTTAAGTGTGCTGATTATGAATAGTTTGTAGCCAATCAGATTATATTATTTATTTATTTTCGTTTTTAGAGGGACGGCGCGGACATATTTTCAATTTACGGAGAGGTATGTCTGATTTGCAACGGAACCCTTTAAATATTTGTCCAAGCAAAATTTTATAATTTACTAGCTGAAGTGCCCAGCGTTGCCCGTGAAATTTATTTTTAAATTAAATGTTGAAAAATAAATTTAATTTAAAACAAATATCTGAATAATTTGATTTTTTAAGCCTATGTTACCCCCGGGGTAGTCAAGGGTTGCCTCAAAAAGATTCAGTCCATTCGGTCCAGCCGTTTGGTCAGCGTTAGCTGACATAACTAAATATATGAGCGAAGAGCTTTATTACATAGATTAATTTCAATTGTGGTTCTTTTAAAATTTATTTTGAACATTACTGCTGAGATAAACGTTTGAAGGGTAACGGAGATGAATCTGACATGTAACTTGAAATTATTTCTTCTTAAGAAAGGTTAGATATAGAGTCTGAGTTTTCTAATTATTCAAAGTTGTATGATTCAACAGTTGCATGCATAAAGTATAATCGAAGACAAAATGGATTTTATCGAAAGCAATACAATTTTTTTCTTCTTGTTTTCGCTTTTTACATGTTCACTGAGAATACTAATTTGTGCTTTTAAAAAACGCTTAGATGCAATTTTGAAATATAAAACAAGATAACATTCTTTAAAGCTTAAGAGAAATTTGCTTTAAACGAAGAAAAAACGATACCCATTATTATAAACGATTTTTAACAAGTATTTTAGATTATACAGTGAAACCCTTAATAACGAATACATCGGAAGAATTTATCAAATGCCGTCTTGACAATTTTTCAATGAGTTTCATACTATAATAAGTAAATTTTAGTATTTGCGAAAATAAATAAATATCCATGAATATGCGGGAACAGTTTTAAAGAGATCCATACAAAAATTTAATTAAAAAACTAAATATCTGCAACATCAGAAAGTGAAGAATACGACATTTGATGAATTCTTTCGATGTATTCCTTATTAAGGGTTTCACTGTATAATCTCTTCGTTTGAAGAAATCCTTTAACTTTTGGTTCGTTATATCGTACAAACTAAAAACCAAGAAGAAATCCTATCATTTTGTTCGAAATAATTCAGAGTTACCAACTTCATTTCAAAATTACTAAGAGAAAGATAGAAATATATCAATTCTGTTTAAAATTTATAATAAATATTTCAGAGAAAATGTCCTACTGTGCCTGGGTGAAGGAGGAGATTCACAGGAAAAGATTCAATAAGTCTAGAATGGACTATGTAATAAATATATAAAAGTTTAATATACCCCCCCCCCTCACCCCTTTTCCCAGGAAACCAAAAATTAAGCCCATTAAGATATTGTGTAACATACTGTCTCCAAAACAATGCTGGGCCTGTTATTACCTACATATACAGGGCTACCCATAACAGAGTCTTAATGACGCCCAAAATACCATGAGATATAACAATTAGAAGGGTAAAATTGATATTGTCCACTAAAAATAGTCATGCATGCTGCTTAATGATTTGGCACTGAAACAAGTTTTAATGTGCAGGGAATCACTGTGTGGAAAAATTTGCATAGATTCTGTGCAGTCGTCTCTAGTGTCTCATTCTTTGTGGGCAACCCTGTATAAACACAATACTTATTAACTTTATTTGAACAGGGATAATTTCAGTCCTGGACAGTACAACTGCAGTCAGTGTGATTATCCACTCTTCTCCAGGTCTCATTTGCTGCATTTTTTTTTTTTTCTCATTATTCTATTCTATCCGCCGTACTGTACTGTACTGTGCCTTAGAGTGGTTTTGGAATTCTAACAGTTTCTACCAATTTGGTCCTTTTTTCCAGGGTATTCAATCGATCAATATTTTTTGCAATAAAAATTGCGCAATTTATACAAAGACAGACATTTTGTTTTTACAAAAATGGAAGAATTGAATTTTCTGAAGTTTAAATATCAATTTTTTTTAACTTTTTATCTATAACATATCCAACATTAAGTTTTCTTCTAATAAAATTTTCCCAAAATACTCAATTTAATCTATACAATGCAATTTATTGTGCACTCAAGTCAAACTTTAGAATGGTGGATATCGAGATCAATGCTTGATCCTCTTTTTTTCTTAATATCAAGACTATATTTAATCTTGTGCTTGTATCCTGAAAAATGTATAAAATTCAACCGATCAGAGTCGCGTCTAAAAAGCCTGGAAATTTGAAATTTTGCGCGCCCTTTAATATTAATATACAGAAACGAGGGGGAATCTCTAATTTAAAAAACCGGTTTTTGATTTTTCTCTACTATTGCAAGAAAGAGTAGTTTAAGAAGAAAATCAAAAGTGTGTCCATTGGATACTCAGATTAAGTAATCAGAATTAAGGATATCTCATTCTAAAGTTTTCAGCTCTGGCTAGAATTCTTTATGATCTTTTTGAAACTTTTCATTATTTCATTACTTTTTTATTTTCAACTTTGCAATTTTGTTTCTTGTAAGTACTGATGGACATTGTTTATCAAAAAATCGAAAAAAAAAACATTTTTTTCTGTTTAGTTTAAGATTTTTTGATAGTTAGAAACTTTTTTAAACAAAACAGAACAACAGCAGTTGTAAAGCAAAATTATTATTTTTATTTAAGTAAAAATTGTAAAAATTTATTGTGTATTATTTAGAGTTGAGTCTAGGTATGTTGGTTTTTGTGAATAGACTTTAAAATAGGGCTAGACAATTTTCCTTTAACGAACGTTAAATTTTGAAAAATGAACACCAATATCCAATTGCATGAAAAAAGTAGAGAAAATAAAAAAGAAGGAACTCGAATGTGTTTAAAATTTTTAAACAAAATAATCATTAACGGATTGATGATGAACAAAATCTAACATATATTTAATTAACGCCGTTAATAAAATTAAGATTGTCAACAAACATTATAACTTTAAGAAAGAACTGCACACAATGCCATTAACAAAAGGAACATTCCGTTCTTTGCTTACAATTATTGGCTACCTGAAAAATTGATCCGTTAAGTTATTTTAACTAAACGGCGTGAAAAAGTTTGGATGTGTCCAGCTTTACTTAAATATTATTTTTTAAAAGGTATTAATGCCAGGAAAGTTTTTTCAGAGGTGTACCCATTTTTGTACTGCAGTGTCCTGTCTTTGGGTGGTAAAGTAAACACAAGAGAGATGTCACAGCCTGACATGGAATCTATTTTCACCAAATTAATCTATGAAATATTCTGGTCATAGGAAACTATTATGTGAATTATCAAAATTATCAAAATTATCAAAATTAAATGCTTTTATCCTCCTCGGATGCTAGACGAACACTGATGCATCTATTCAGAGAGAACTGGTTTTAATATGTACGTAGAGTATAGGCGACCGCAATAAACTTTCCTTGAATTAGTACCTTGATTTTTTAGTTCTTCTAAGTATGAGCATGACACTCCCTGGCCTGCCTTCACCCAGCCAATCCATCCAGACTCATTGTTAAAGGTGATTTATACAGGAAGTACGAGGAAAGGAAGGTAACCCATACACGGTCAGCCGCAGTACATTTGAATTTCCGAGCCGGGTCAACTTTTCCGGTCCCTGTTTGTACTGTATCGCCCGGACATTTCGTAAATAAAGCAGACCCTCAATAGGACTAGCCGGTGCAACAAGGTTGACACGGTCAGAGTTTAGTTTAAATTTGCTTTTACTACAGGGTCAGAGGTGCGTGCATACTAAAGGTTTTCTTTCGACCCACAACATGAGATTAAACATAATATTAATGCTATGTTCTTATATTAAGTGCTTAAAAGTTCATTTTGTTAAAAGACTAAACATGAATTCTATCTTAAAGGGTGTCTCAAAAAACATGGGAATTCAGTGACGAATTGGATATCGTCTTTGTTATGAATTAGCATTGTAATACATAATTTCAAAAGCCATAATATTATAATGTCTGCTAGAATTTATTTTATGAAAAGGGTAAAAGACTGCAAAGATGTGTCTATAATGTCTCCGCAAGATGAACAGTGAAGACGTATACTGCAATTTTCTTGTTTTACATTAGTACAACCGTATGCAGTCAAAACATCAACAAACAAAATGTAAACATAGCAGACGATACTCTTACAGATTAGAGCTTTCTCAGTAGGTATCACTATACTAAATCAAAGAATTATTTAAAAAGACGATATCGAATTCGTCACTGAATTCTCATGTTTATTGGGACACCCTGTATATCCCTATTAAATTCAAATTATAAAAGGTATTAAGGTTCCTCTGGGTTATGGTAATTTTTAGATTCGTTGTGCATTTGCTAAATGTGATTTGTTTTAAACTTTGATCCCTGTATATTTGGTATAACGTTGACACAGTTTTATATCAATTTCTCGAGACAGGAACATCAGATAATACTCAAATAGGTCACGATCAACTCCCAAAATGTTTAGGTTTTAACCTACATCACCATTCATTTTACCTTAACAGTCCAGTAATATCAATTAATATATGCAGGAGGCTGAAAATGAGCCCCAGATGTCCAGTAAGAACCTGGCTCTGAAAGTATCATGTGGAAAGTGTAAGAACTCTTTGGGGCATGAGTTTGTTGGGGATGGTCCAGGTGGTAAATCCAGGTAAAACATTAATGCTTTAAAGGGTGTGTTTATTATTAAATAAAAAGTGACGCAGACTGAACCAGGATAGAAATTTTCTAAAACTTCTATCAAGTTTGCATTGTCCCAATTTCCAACGCAATTGGATTTTACTTGCACGCAATTGGGAGCCATTTAATTCCGTGCGAGCATTACAATGAAGATGACTTTCTATTTAAGTTTTGATTTCTTTCAGACTTGCATACAGCAGAAACATATAAATATGTAAACAAAAAGAAGCTGCCAATTAAATGAGAAAATATTCTTTTTTTTCTTACTGTGTTATTAAATTAAATAAAATGATATTAAAAATGTAGTAAAATATTTAGGATAAGGCATATAACCCTGAAAACATTCTGCAACAAAAATATTTTAGTGTTTTAAACAATAATATCCGAATCAATGTATTGAAATTAACAATAATATTTCACAAACCAAGAATATTTTACCTTTTCATAAACTTTGTTTACATGTGTGTTTGTCTCTAGCTGTTTAATAAAGACTCGTTAGAAATCAAAGCTTTAATTAAAAACTCGTCATAATTTTATTAAAATAAACGCCGACAACTGTAATACAAATTGAGCGTTAATTTTTTTTAGATTATAAATTTAAAATTCAATTTTTTTAGATATTTTTAATCATTGAAACCAGTTCTAATTTGGGTAATCCAGTATTATCCGAATTATATCTATAAATGCATAAATATATTAAATTATTCTAGTTACTACTGTGGTAGGCGATTATATAAATATAATGAAGACGACTTTTTTATTTAAGTTTAATTGTTAACAAGCTTTGTTCGAATTTCAAGTTTACAAGTAATTAAAGAGAAACTATTTTGATTGAAAGCTTCTCTTTGTTTCCATGTTTTTGTTCATCCATGCTGTTTAAAAGCTTGATATGAATCAAAATTGGATTCGAATGTCGTCTTCATTATATCGATGTAATCGCCAACCACCGTATATCTCCAGAGTTTTTTCTAGCCATTTCATTAACGGTTAGTTGCAACCGTTAAAAAAATTTCAGTTATCCGTTAATTTTAAAGGTAAGAACGGAACTTTCGTTCCGTTAACGGCATTTTCCGTTTTTTAAATTACCGTTAAATAACGATCTCATTTTTATAAACAGCATTAACAGAAAATATTCAGCAATCCATGGAAAAACTATATTTTTGGCAGACAATTGAATTAAACCATAACATAGTCATATTCTAAGATTTTCAGGTCGTCTTTACAGTCTGATCTTTTGCGGGTAATTCTGTATAAAAGATTATTAATTCAGGTTTTGAATATTCAGCCACTCCCTCAAATTCTTGAAGAAGGAATAAGAAGGAGATTTTCAATTATCGTTGTACTGTACTGCTGCAGTGAGACCTACAGTAATAATCAGAAAGACCCGAAATGAATTGACAGTTAATCTGGCGATCTTACATAAATATCTCTGGCAATTTCAATATCTCAAAAAGGCAGACCACATATTTTGGAAATGGTAGGACTAGGGTTGTTTTGTTATTACTTTTTCATTAATCACATTTGTAAAATCAAATTGTAAAGTCGTCTGATTAATTGTAAATTAATTCCGGGTCTTTCTGATTAGCACGGTATAAAACTGTGGATTATGAAGACGACTTTCAGTTTTGATTTTATATATTCTAATAAACAAATAATACAGCGGCAATTGTGCAAAAGACCCACATCAAGTAACAATTTTATTTTCAATCTGCGCACTATTTGCATAACATCCATAGCAACATCAATTAATCACAAAAAATTGCTTAAATGTCGGCTTTTTATTCCAAAGTTTTATAGGTCCCACTGTAGTCTGTATATGTGTACTTTGTACTACTACTGTTCTATTTCTGGAGAAAAAATGATATTGTTATGTATAGTGTTTGTACAGTGTTCACAATTATGTGGTATTTTATTGTGTTATATTAAATACAATTAACTCTTTTTTTCCATAATGCTTCATGTGTACTTGTTTAAAAATTGCACTGCTACATTTCTACATGATTGTACTACAGAAACGAAATTACACAAACCATGTTGACCTGAAGCCTCATCATCAATCTTAGTTTGTTCACAGAGTTACCAGCGCGCAAAAGTCTAGAAAGTTCCGTATATTTGACTGTAAAGTTCAATCCTTTCTGGTATAAAAAAAACGCTAAATGATTATAAATGTATATCATCACCCTCCTCTTATTTTTGCAGCAACAACCCTTGTCATGTCTGATTTGGATTTGTATACAGGGTTTCCCACAAAGGGACTTCAGAGACGACTCTACGGAATTTTTACGGCATTTTGTTCATATATCCATGTGTTTTGTAACTTGTTTCGTTCTTTGCTAAATTATTAAAGAAGCTGTGTTGAAGGCAACTCCGTGTACATAAATAGAGTAAAATTCTTGCTTTAAAATGAAGCCTTATTGGTCCCGTGCATAGTGCACTCCCTTAAGACTGATGACACGCTGCAAGTGTTTTTTAACAATTTAGTAATTTTGTAGCATACAAAGTTTCTCTTGAATAAATATTAATAAAAAAGATGATTTTTAAAAATTCATTAAAAGTTTTTCCTTTCAAAGAGAACTGCTATGACATACTATTTTAAAACAATGGTTCGACAAAACACGACTAAATGTCAGTTATATATCGACTGTAGTTATGAAGTTGGCATTAGAAACTTTTAAAATTAAAGGGACTGTAATCGCCAATTTCTTATTCATTTAACCATAGGTACAACTATAGGTCGTATCTATCTATCTACACTGCTCTGGTAAGACGTAACCATAGTGTGACTATGGCTCTACCTATGGTAGAGCGTCTAAGAAATTGGCCATAACCGTAATTTAAAGTTACCCTCAATGCAAAAAAGACGATGCCCGACTTACGAGAGGGACTTGAAATTTTGTCTACAGTGCCTTCCAGAGTCCTAATATAACTATTAAAGAGACTGTTTGCGTAATTTTAAAAGACCGTCAATTTATAAAACCTTTAACAGATCATCGAGGACAGAGAACTCTCTGTATATATTTGTTCAATGTTTTCTAAAAAAAAACTGTTAAATTAGCATGACGCTTATGACATCAAATGTATTCCACGCTTATGACATCAAATGTATTCCTAAATAAACTAAATGCGTTGTCAACGCGCGGTTTTAAAAAATTTGAAAGCGAATATTTAGACTTTACCATTTCTATAGAGTAAGGTTATAGTTCCATAAAGGGAGAGACTGCCAGTGTATTGTGTTGAACTGAGAGTTTATTAATGTGGAGAATTTTTTTAGGATTCATTTGAGACACATAAAACGTTTAACGATGTTTAATTACTGAGTTTGAGCGCAAAATTGACATTCAAAAATCATCCATTTGGGTGGTAGTCAGTTTAGAGAATTGATTTTTTTAAAATTGTTCCATAACGATGACGAAAAATGTATTAAAAATTCTCCAGTAAACTAATACGTAAAGTACCCCTCAGCCTTGATCAGGAAAACGTTTAAAGGGAACTCTTGCAAATCGGGGCTGCCGCGCTATGCAATGTCACATTAAATTATGTTTGAGTTAACTGAGTAAAAAATTATTTATTTTGTTTGTTTGCTTTAGAGATTAGGTTTTTTTTTAGTTTGAACACTGACTGAACCCATCCGGGAAATAAATTGTGTAATTTATTTCTCTTGTTATATCTTCCTTTACAGGGAATCTTATAAAACCATAGAAAACCACAAAAATGATTCAATTTGGCGCAAATCAATCAATCATTTTAAAATAAGAAGGGCTTTGTTCACCCAATTTAGAGCAGAATTATGTTTTTAGGATTAATCTATAAAGTCCAGATGTAATCTACATATTCGATAATAAAACTGATGCATTTTGCACAGCATACTTGAACTTTGATACATCTACTAAAAATCATGCTGTAGTTTCGAATTTACAGTATGGAAGATTTAACTATTATATTAAGAATAAATACAATGACCATTGACCATGTTTTTACTAACAAAATATGGAGTGACACCGATTTCATTGGGGTTTTTTTTTAAAGGGACAGACCGGCAATGTAAGGTAGTTAAACTGAGTATACAGTGTTGTTGACAAATTCTTTAGGATTCATTTGAGACATTTAAAACTTTTTAAAGATCTGTAAATCCCGAGTTTGAGGGCAAAGTCGACGTTCAAAATCGTACTTTTTGGGTGGATACGTTTTCGGAATTGTTTATTTTTTAATTATAAAATGTAAACAAAATTTTATAGTAAACTAATTAGTTATTTAGGAACAGGTTGAGAAAATAAAAATTAATCTTATCATCGAAAATAAGTAATCTTATTCAGTTATTAGTTTTTATAGTCTCTGATTATTCACAAATATTTTCTGGAATTTATTGAAAAGACGAAATTTAAAGAATTTGTAGAAATCTGCGAACAAATTCAAAGAAAATAAGAAATTCAATATAATGATGAAAACGAAATAGTTGATTCTAACTTTGATTAATTGACAAATTTCATTTGAGAAATATGTTCCTAAACATAGAATAAGTTTACTGTATAATTTTTGCTTTATTTTTCTTCGTCGTTATTTAATAACTTAAAAAACCGATTCTGAAAAGGTACCCACCCATATTCATGATTTTCAACGTCGGCTAAGCATTAAAACTCAGTAATTATACATTTTAGAAACGTTTTATGTTTCAAATGAATCCTAAAGAATTTGTCCACAACACTGCATACTCAGTTTAACTACCTTACATAGCCGGTCTGTCCCTTTAAATACAATTCAAAAACTAGTCCAAACGCAGTATGACACTTGTAGACAACAGGGGATGAAAACTGCTTTAGGAACAACCAGGACGGCGTTGAAATTGTCTAAATGAGATTTTTGTCGCCCATACAGTGGGTCCCATAAAACTAAAGAAACGGCGGACAACGTTTCAGCCATCTATGTGTAAGTAATGTTGTTAAAAGAGGATAATTTACAAGTAGCTTCAATACCAAATAGTTAAGTGGGTCAATGTACACTGCACGAATGCTGTGTTTCATGCTCATTGCTATTAGTCATTCAAAAATGCTGGCTTGAGTCGTCTTCCTATTCCACAGTTTTAAAACTCCCGCTCTGTTAAGAACCTTTCTAGCATGTTTAATGCTCTAAAAATTTCAATATTTACCATTACAAAATATTACATTTATACAAATTTATTAGAACAACGAAGTAATTTTTATGTAAATCATCAAGTGTGATAAAATAATAACTAATAGTTGCAATAACTGTTTAACTGATGTCAGAAAATAGATAAATCTGAATATATCTTTACACCAGATATAAGAAGAAACCTTGAATAACAGCAAGCAAACTAACAACCTAGCCAGCTAACCAAACAGAGAGCTACCCAAATAACCAACTAGTTAGCTAACCAGCTAACCAAATAACCAGATAGCTAAAAGCTAGCAAGTTAGCAAGCTAAGTAGAAAGCAGTCTAATCAAATAGCAATTTAACCACGAAACCAGCTTACCAGATAGCTAGCTAATCAGCTACCCAGATGGTAAGTTAACTAGCTAGTATGTAGCCTGCTAACTTAACAATGAGCCAGTAAAAAAATATCAGCAAATCAGTTCGCCAGCCAGCCAGCTTTGACGCTAACTTGGGCTACTTAATATTTCTTACTAAAGATTTCTCAATACAATGCACGGAGTTTAAAGGGAAATTAAATTTTTTAGAATCAACGCTTGAGAGATCCAAAGCTTTTAAAGTAAAAATAAAACTTTTTTCAATACATATAATTTTGCTTCAAATTAAATTTTGTTTTAAGAAGAAAAAATTAATAATGAAAGTTGCTTGCTCATCTTTTGAAATATATTTACAAAAAATACACCCCACCCCCCTTCCCAACCCACACATGCAGATTGATACTACTTGACTAAATTCAAGACGGAGAGGGGTAAAATGAAAATTATTCTGTTTTATATTCTGGGTTGAGATTGTGCGGAGACGGGGTGAATGTTTCTCGTTCTCATCACACAACATAAATCCTAGATAAAAATAGTTTTAATATTATATCAAATATTTATGTTAATGTTTAATAAATGATAAAATGCATAAAAAATTGTACGATATGTGTAGCATGTACATTGACCACTATGGGACGTAGATTTTTAAACGACTTTTCTGTAAAATAAAACTTGCCAAAAAAATAAATCTGATAAAATCAAAATCAAAAAAGGTTATAAACGTTATTTTGTAAACCCACTTTAAACAAGTTTCCTGGGTTATTTGAAACGATTTTCAACCTAAATCTAAAGGAGTAGAAAAAGCTATCAAGTTTAAGAAAAACTAAACAGTACTGAACTATATAGAAAAGTATTTTACCAGGGATCTAAGCAAGATAAATGTACATCTTTCTGTCGTGATCTGAGCGCTTCATGTACTCCCTCTCAATGAGACCTTCAATTCTCTTCTTGATAATTAGAGGGGAAGGTTGGAACCTCTTGTTCAGTTGTTCAACAACCTAGAGAAATTACGTTTCATAAGGTACAACACCTGTCATGCCCCGTTTTCGATAAAATTTTGATTTTAAATACTGAACTTGGGGAAGTGTTGTGCTGTGCTGTGTTTCATTGCGTTGCGATGTGTTGCATTGCGTTGCGTTGCGTTGCGTTGCGTTGCGTTTCGNCTATATTTCCACCTATGGAAGGCTGAAATAAAGGATTTATCTATATTTCTACCTATGGAAGGCTGAAATAAAGGATTTATCTATATTTCCACCTATGGAAGGCTGAAATAAAGGATTTATCTATATTTCTACCTATGGAAGGCTGAAATAAAGGATTTATCTATATTTCCACCTATGGAAGGCTGAAATAAAGGATTTATCTATATTTCTACCTATGGAAGGCTGAAATAAAGGATTTATCTATATTTCCACCTATGGAAGGCTGAAATAAAGGATTTATCTATATTTCTACCTATGGAAGGCTGAAATAAAGGATTTATCTATATTTCCACCTATGGAAGGCTGAAATAGAGGATTTAACTATGTTTCTACTTATGGAAGGTGGAGATAAAGGGTTTATCTATATTTCTACCTATGGAAGGTGTAGATAAAGGATCTTAACTATATTTCTACCTAGGGAAGATGTAGATAAAGGATCTTAACTATATTTCTACCTATTCAAGGTGTAGATAAAGGATCTTAACTATATTTCTACCTATGAAAGGTGTAGATAAAGGATCTTAACTTTATTTCTACCTATGGAAGGTGTGATAAAGGATCTAAACTATATTTCTACCTATGGAAGGTGGAGATAAAGGATCTAAACTATATTTCTACCTATGGAAGGTGGAGATAAAGTATCTACACTATATTTCTACCTATCAAGGTGTAGATAAAGGATCTTAACTTTATTTCTACCTATGGAAGGTGTAGATAAAGGATCTTAACTTTATTTCTACCTATGGAAGGTGGAGATAAAGGATCTAAACTATATTTCTATCTATGGAAGGTGGAGATAAAGGATCTTAACTATATTTCTACCTATGGAAGGTGTAGATAAAGGATCTTAACTATATTTCTACCTAGGGAAGATGTAGATAAAGGATCTTAACTATATTTCTACCTATTCAAGGTGTAGATAAAGGATCTAAACTATATTTCTACCTATGGAAGGGGGAGATAAAGAATCTAAACTATATTTCTACCTATGGAATGGTGATGTGAAGGACTCGTTGACTGAGAAGGTGTGTGTGGGTTCGATCTCTTTAGTTTTGGGAGACTTGACAAGGATCCTCTGACTTGGTTTACCAACTGAAAGTGGCTGCAGGGCTCGGGTCAATTCACGGTCAGGGATCAAGGTTTCCTGAATAAAATAATCAATCAATCAATAAATCAATCAATCAATATAAAAATTTTAGTCAGAATATATTTGATCAATTATCAATTTTCTGGTTTTATTTGCATTTATTCAGTAGTCACTAATCAATCAACTTTTCGCAATAAACCTCTAATCATTTTACCAATTATTTGCAATCAAATTAATTACTATTCGAAATCAATCTTTGACTGTAGCCAAGACTGTAATAGGCCAAGTTCTTAAACTAAACCCTAAAAGGGATTACTACCGTGATGTTAAGCTTGGGACTATTTTTAATGATTTCTAGCGTAATTGTGCCATCAACATTTCACAACAAATTTTACACGCTTCCCGCCACCCCTTCACCCTTGTTCTGTGTATTAATGAAAATATTTACCGCCTTAATCTCCTCGTAGGACAACCTCTCCCTAGTGTTAAACATGAGAAGGATCACCATCTGGTAGGTGTTGACACAGAGGATATGTTTCTTCACGTTCCTCTGTGTATCCTGGTCTGTGACCTCATCATCCTCTCCTCCCTTCTTCCCAGAGTAGAATAAAGAGTTTAGGTCTGCAGTTCCAGCACTAGGCTGGAGAGTTAGGATCCTACCACTATGTTTAGCCAAGTAGAAGTTCTTAAACACACCAAACGCCTTAACACAAATTCTTTTAAAATTAATTTACAGCGGCTGAGGTGTACACAGGGGGAAGGGCTATGGAGACTGAGCTCCCCTCCCCCCTGGATCAATGGGCCCCAGTTAACGGAGATGCCATTCGTCAAATCGATATTAAAACAAGCATAATAGTTAAAAAGGTCAATTAAGAGTAATCAATAAAACGCGTTTGTTCATTTAGAGCCCATATTTTAAGCATGTCGGCTTAGAAAAAACAGATCTCATACTTAGTAGAACAATTAGATGTCGAAAAAGATTGAATCAGAGAGAGAACGTTCTATCACTTACAAAAATGTCAATATCGAAAAAGATGGGTTTTGACTAAAAATTTCATTGTTCTGTTATTTTCATTTTGTATTCATCAGGATATTTATCAACAAATTTCTAACAAGATAATTTTTTAAAAGGTCAACACTCAAGCAGACGGTAAACAAAAACTGAATGAGCCTAAAAAGTGGCGCAAAGCATTTATCTACCTGAGCTGGTATCCTAGTAAGGTTGATGGGAGGAGGAGCATTCTGTCCAGGCCAGAAACCTGTAGTTAACACTCGGACACTCAGATCTACTCCGTTCAGACTCTTTTCTACAAATATTAACAATTACAGAGTATCAAAAATAAACCAATCCTGGGATAATATAATCTCTGTAGATGAAGGTACATTAGAATAATAAAGTCCCTTTCGCAAAGAAATCGTAAATGAAAATAAACAGTTTAAAGAAACAAAAACATGGATATCTAATTAATACATGATTAGATGATAAAGGGGTTAAGGGTATCGTTGTTAAATGTAAATTGGGCATCACAGTCTTTGAATGAAGGGCCACTAGAAAATACGCTTACAGTCCAGTTTAATCTTAATTGATTTTACCTGTGTTTGCTAGATGTGTCTTGAACTCCTCGTTAAGAGTATTAGATACAGTCATATCCTTAAACATTCCTTCAAGTTTACTAGTAAACTGACATCCACACTCACTCTTCAGTTTAGATATCATCATTTTCTCAGAATCATCTAAAAAAAATTGAAATTATAAACAATTGTGTGAAAAGTGTGTAAAAAGTTGTAAAAAAAATACAAATTAAATTAAAAAGGATGTAAACGTTCATCAAGAATCAGGACAACAGTTTAAATACATCCTAAATAGTTGGCAATCAGCCCTCTCAATCAATCAAATGTGTTTGAAGCAATTCCAGTTCTGGAGACTAAGACGCCAACGGGGGTTAAGCCCACAAAGCCCCCCCCCCCCGTGTTGTGGCCACAAAATGAACACCCAGGAGGTGCGGCATGATCTGAGTCCTAAACCTACCCAGAAGCACAACCAGAGCTGAACTTCCAGCTATAGAGATTCTAGATGACCCCAACCAAAACTTATTATACACTTGTTTGCTTTCGCTCGGATCATTATATACAAAGTGCCAGCACCCCCCCCCCCAAAAAAAAAAAAACTCTCATGAAATTGACTTTTATTGTTGTACTGAAAGGTAACTAATGAAACTGACTTTTATTATTGTATTGAAAGGTAAAACTCGCATGAAACTGACTTTTATTGCTGTACTGAAAGGTAAAACTCAAGAAACTGACTTGCATTATAGTAATGAAAAGAAAAATTCTACTGAAACTGACTTTTAATACTGTACTGAAAGCTGACTTTAATTATTGAACTGAAAGCTAAAACTCTCATGAAACTGACTTTTCTTATTGTACTGAAAGGTGGTGTGACTAAGACTGACCTGATGCAGATTTCTGGTTGAGAAGTCTACGCGCTAGATGTCTCTTATAATATTCCTCAAATGCATCCTTTTCCTAAAATATTTTTAATATTCAGATCTATGGTCGGAACTTCTGGATGAATATTGTTAATCTTAAACACTTGATCTATATATCCAATCTGGACACTTCTAAATCTAAGAATAAATAATAAATCCTTTGTGACGTTAAAAAGCGTCCCCGCATGAGATAATGCCCGAATAATGTAGCACTTATAAAATTAATTTAAGAAACATCTGCTAAACGTTATTATTTAATTACATCTGTATAATAAAACTAGAAATTTCGTATGTATGTTCCCTATAGCCGACAAAAACATTTTTTGAGGCTAAACAAATTCTAAAATTTGTATTTTTTTAAATCGATTTTTTCCCCTTAATTTTTTTTAATTCCACGGCCCTTCTACTATTAAGGTTATAAATGTAGAAATACTAGAAAAGATGTAAAATACAACATTATGTTTCGAATGTTTTTTTTCTTATAAAGAATTAAAAACCATGTATAAACTTCTAGCAAATGTATAAATTATGTAAACATTAGTCATAAAATGTAAAAGAATCTATTTAAATATTTTGAAATTTGATGAACTGACATTATCTCAAGCCCGGTCCCGGACACTTTTAAACCTGAATAAAAGTTATCCCTACAGACTATAACCTGGACCACCTATTACCTGCAAGAATCTGAAAAGGATCATGGATTTGTCGAGAACCAACTCAACCTCAACATCACTCAATCCCTTCACTCCCTTCTTTAGCTTGTCATCTAGATAAACATTGCAGTGTCCACTATACAGAGCATCTCATATCATATTAGATTATCTCCAAGCTTTAACGACAAAATAAACACATAATACTCATAAAACTTAGCATTTTATGCAACACAATTTCTATAACAGCCTTATTCAACTTTTCAAAATGATTCATTCTTCTTAATTTTTTTGATTAGCCCCGATAATCGTAATTGAGACCGATTGACGATCTAATATGGTGTGGGCCACCCTTTATAAACGTGTTAATATTGAGCACCGAGAAGATATTTATAAAAAAAACCAACCCACCCTCATCAAAAAATTAAACCCCTTTCATTGTTTCAGTTTTTTTCTAGAGCTTTTATTATTGAATTGTTAAAATAAATAGTTTTGGGTAATGGTATCAAAAACAGAATTTTTTTTCCAGTTTTTCATCTTCAATCAACACCGCAATTATCCACAATTTTTCTAAATATTTCCCCCTGATTTGATAAAAACTATATTGTTAACTTTCTAATAATAATTTAAAGATTATTTTATTCCTTAAAAATCCCCCTCCCCCCCTTCTCTCTCCAAACTATGATTGAAAACAAATATTTTTGCATCAATAAACCTGCACTTCAAGATCTGAAAGAATGTGCATTTTGCAAAAATATCTAAACTTCCCTCAAATTTTTCCTCTTTCCCCCCCCCCCCCCCCATTAACCGCTACAGTCCCCAAATTTGTAAGTTTATAAAGGGAATGTTCGCGTAATTTTATGTGACTCTCCAGTCTCCAGGCTCAGATGACAATGACCTATTTACAACAATAACTTAAAATGTCTGATTAAGTATAAATATTTTGTACTTGTTATTTAGTTTTTAAGTGTTACATGAAGTTTTACTTGAAATTACGCTTACAGTCTCTTTAAGTCCTAGGTAGTCAACAATCCACTATTTCGCCTAATGTTTTCTTTATTTAGTTACAATCATGCACCACCATTTTTAAATATCATTTATTTCAATTTTGAAAAAAAAACATTTTTGGAACCTTTTTGATTTCTTGGGACATTAACTATTTGACCTTTTGTAAAGTTAATTACTTACCAATAAACAAGGATAGAAACTCCGGACTTCTTGTGTTAAGATTGAGAAAATATTCAAAATCACCAGATATCACCTGAAATAAAATTTTATTCTCACAAAATTCTCTAGATTCTAAAAATCATTTAGACCTCATTTTTATGCTAAAACTTGATTAAGTATTTAAAGATTATGAAGTTTTAAATACTCCGTCATTAGTCAACAGTTTAGAATTGTGTTTTGACAGGTTTTGGTTCGTATTCTTCGCCTTAGATCAGGATCCGCGGATGCGAATATTTTTAGGGATCCAGAGCCCGCCATTTAAAAAATTAGGGTAAATACGGTTCAGGTCTATGCTGTCGTTGGGCCTTATTTACGGCTTGAGCTTTCGGATTCAAGCAGCATCTTATTTTCAACAAAGTTAAGTTAAAAAAAATGGTTAAATATTCTATTTGGCGGATTTTCATGGTAGGAATTGGCGTATTCCGGGTTTATATGAGAACAAGACTCAACAATGAGCCAATTATTCTCCACTAAAAGCAACAGAGGTCGGTTTTATTTTCATTGTGCCTAACTCCTTAAGTCGAACCGAAGATCTTGCAGCTCTTAATCACGTGACACAAGCTGTCGCCAAAGTTGGGTTGAAGATTGGGTCTTAAAGTCGGGTTTAAGGAATTACGACTCGAGCCGAAGTTTTTAAATCGCAGACTCAGATAGCCTACAAATTGCGGATCCAAAGGAATACGGAATCTAAGCACTAGGTGCTAACCTTTGAATTATGAATTAATGCTATATCAAATAGCTAAGATATAGCTAGGTATCTTAAAATTCGAGTTTGATATGATTGATTGATTCTTTTTTCAAAGATAGGTGTTACAATAAAGTTGCAAACTTGACAAGAAAAGATAAGTTTAAGGATAAAAAATGAGTTGAAATATATGAATGTCTCGTCACCTGTTTGAAATATTTGTCCATGGAGAAGGATTGAGTGAGGAAATCATCAAACCTGTCTTTTAGTTCCAGTAGATTCTAAATACAAGGAGTACAATAAGATGTAAGATAAAAGTTGAAGTTTCTCTTATTGTTTGTCCGATCATAACTCGGAAACCCCTTGACCAATTGGCCACAAATTTGATCGGGGAACTAGGAAGAATCACGGGAATGTTCCCTGTTTGGTTTTTTGATTTAAGTTGATTGGGTCGACTATTATAGCGAAAATTCCGTTTCCCGGGAAAATCACCTAAGTGCGGGTAAACGGCGGGAGCTAGTAACTATGAGTTGAGTAACCTGGGCAGCGCCGGGTTCCCAAGCTAGTAAGGCTATTAAATGCGTCTGTAAGAATGAATAATACAACTAATTTTTTCAGGGGAATGGGCGACTGTGTATCCTCAACAGTCTTAAAAATGTTGTTTAACTATCTGGATGTGAACGAAGAGAATGGTAGAATATTAAGATATAAATGAACCTGAATGTATGTAACGGCGTTAGTTTGTTGACTCTGCTCATCTGTAGCACTGGTTACCAGGGCTTTACCTTCCTCTCGTAAAAACCTTGATATTTCAATTCATTAATATATTATTAGATTAATTCATTAATTCACTAGTTGATAATTCATCAATACACTAGTAGATCATTTCATTAATTATATTAATAGATTAATTCATTAATTAACTAGTCGATTAATTCATCAATTCATCAAAATATTAGTAGAATAATTTATCATTAACTAGACCCACTAGTAGATCATTTCATCAATTCACTAGCAGATAAATTCATCAATTCACTAGTAGATTAATTCATCATTACACTAGTAGCATCAATTCACTAGTTGATCAATTCATCAATTCATCAATTCATGAGTAGATTAATTCATCAATATATTAGTAGATTAATTCATCATTTCACTAGCAGATCATTTCATCAATTCACTAGTAGATCATTTTAATCATTTTAATCATAAACTAATAGATCAATTCATCAATTAACTAGTGGATGAATTCATCAATATATTAGTGAATTAATTTATCATTTCACTGGCAGATCATTTTAACCATTGACTAATAGATCAATTCATCAATATATTAGTAGATCACTTTATCAGTTCACTATTAGATCAATTCATCCATTCACTAGTAGATCAATTCATCCATACACTAGAAGATCAATTCATCCATACACAAGTAGATCAATTCATCAATTCACAAGTAGATCAATTTATCAATTCATTAATATATTAGTAGATCACTTCATCAATTCACTAACAGATTACTTTATCTTCATCAATCTATGAATTCGTTTAACATTTTCATGTCTTAATAAGTTAATCAATTCAATCAATTTAAAAATTCTTCTTTTGTTGAAAATATAAGTTAATCTTCAAGAAATGTTCAATGTTTATGACCTGGATCCGGATCTAGGATCCGGATCGGCATCAAAAGGTTATTGATCTAATGATAATAATACATACTTTGAAACCGCTTCTCCAATAGTTTTATGTCCGTCAGTAACTCGACCAAACAGTTTAAACATGCAAGCCAGGTCTCCCATTCTAATTAATAATAATAACATCAATAATATCATTTAAAAGAGTAATAATAATGATGATAATGTTAATAATAATGATAAAATTGATTATAAGAACTTTTATTAATTTTAATCATAAACCATGAAAAACATTTACGATATATTGAGAGTACTCAATACACATAGAAGCATGAAAGGGGGGGGGATAGGGATGATAAATTAGGAGAATGGAAACTTGTTAAATAAAAGTTTTGTTGGACCTTCAAAATAAACACTAAACCGTATACACAGAAAAGAGTCATGTTATTCTTGAGCATATGAACTACCCCACTACCCTCTGTATACAGTATACACAGACCTGTTATTCTTGAGCATATGAACTACCCCACTACCCTCTGTAGACAGTTTACACAAACCTGTTATTTTTGAGCATATGAACTACCCCACTACCATCCATCTCAACAATAGTTTTCATGTGACGTCTTATCAACTGTTCTTCTACAACCTGAATAATAATAATAATAATAATGATAGTTTCATTGTAAATGATAAAAAACACAAAATGGGTTTATAATGGGTATTGGGTACTATATAGTTTTATTAAGGGGAAGGGAATGATTTTTGATCAAAGAAAAATTGAACATCAAAGGCAATTTTTGTTCAGAGGGGGGGGGGATGATGATTTTTCACGAAAATGTACACCCTGAAATCCAAGTAAGGAATAGTAACCTTAATTGGCTTTTATACCCTCAGTCCACTCGCAACGCAAATATTTTGTTGAGTAAAAAATTACATTTATTTAGAATGAAAACTCCCAAAATCAACAAAAATAACATACGAGAATTTTTCAATAACATAAACTTCTGATTCTTTTAATATTCTTTTTTATTTACCTCAACAATTCTTGGTTCTGTGGTTTCATCAAGATAATGTGTGGCTCTCTCCCCTTCCTCGTTTATTCTAGCCTCAACCTAGATATTTACAGGTACAGGTACAGGTAGAGGTAGAGGTACAGGTACAGGTACAGGTACAGGTACAGGTACAGGTACAGGTACAGGTACAGGTACAGGTACAGGTACAGGAACAGGTACAGTAAAATTAGGGACTATCCGTACCTATTAAAAAAAGCCCCAAAAACTCCGATAAAACCAACTGAAAAAACCACCCTTAAGTGTTTTTTTGGGAGCTTTTATTGGGTTAAATTAGAATTTTTCAAATATTAGCCTTTTCTTCACTCTTATATTGATAAACTCTTTAGGAAATGTGGTCTACTATCAATGATATTGATTATCTGGGAGGTTACAGCACTAAAACTAACGAGTTTAAATTTTTCTTTTTGCGGAAACTTGATTGATCATTTCGAGATGAGTGGAATGGTAACAATTTCACATTTGTGGGATTGAGAGCAAAACGCACCGATGCCATCAAACTAGAGAATTTAAGTAGCTTAACCAACTGTAATTAGCTCAACCTACTGAACCCCCTATTTAAAAATCCCGACCCCTGAATCCTCTATACTGAAGGATAACCAACCTTGTGAATATATGAACTAGCACTGTTCTCCTCCAGGAACTTCTGGCTTTCTATCATATAGAACTCAGCGCTCTGCTTCAAGAAATGACTCTCAAAGTCTTCTTCGTAAACATTTCTGCAAAAATTAAGAAAAATAGAATAGGTTTAAAGGGACTTAACGCGTAATTTCAAGTGACCTTCCATTTAAAGAGGGCCATCCCCTATTCACAACGGCACTTTTAAAACATTTATTCCTGGAAAATTCAGAATGTGTCCAAGGCGGTTTTCTTAATTGAATATTTTCATTCTACGACTTTTAGAAAATAAGTATTAATATTACTTAAATGTAAAACAGCTTGCAAACTAAGTCACCAATAACAAAAATTAGGAAAAGTTTGTGTCATTTTGATCAATTAAAGGTTCAAAGCGCACGAATGTAAATGGAAGTTACTTGAAATTACGCTTACAGTTCCTTTAAGAAAGGGGATAAAAGAGTTCTACATTGGACAATATTCTAGCTGATAAAATTCTTTTCAAATCAACTTTTTATTATTAATTGATGGCCATAAATGGTTCACATCTGTAACCTTAAAAGGGTTGAGCTCGACTGGTTTTTTTAAAGATAGGAAAAGAGGATATCTTTACAATTACAACATAATGATAATTCCAATGGTAGTAGTTAATTGTTAAAAAGAAGGTGGCAAATCAAAAATTCCTGAAACGATCGATTTTAATTTATTTTCCGTTGTCAATCATTTTTGTACAGGGTTACCCTTAGAAGGATTAGACTGTTAAGAAAGCCTAAAAATTTTGAAATTTGACAATTCCGAAGTAAAATTAAACATAAATATATATAAGAAAACAGACTGCATAAATTTTGTACAATCTTCTCTGAAGTCTCATCCTTTGTGGTTAACCGTATAAAATATGAATTTCTGAAACGTGAATATACCTGGTGTCTATCCCGAGCATCATGAGCATCTGACAAGCGTTCTTTATCGCCAACCTGTCAATAATCTCCCCTCTTCTCTCCTTTATTATCATATCCAATAAGGTGACACGAAGATGGTTTCCAATACATCCATACCTAGAAAACAATAGTTATCGCGGTAACCGATCATCCGAACTAAGGACTTTCCGACCTACAATAGGTGACGTTAAAACTTCAAAATGGGATATTTTTCTATTGAAATCCGTAAAAACGCACGGGGGTTAAAACTAAGTTATATATTTTCTTTAAACTACTTGATTATAAAAATAGGAACTAGTAGACGAAAATGATACTTACATTAAACGACCCAAAGTGTATAAAACATTCATACTCAAAATGGTTGTTTGTATGTGCCACAGTTTTATTGCATAAGAATGTAAAAATTTTCCATAGATGAAAAAAATTAGTTCTTACTATTATGAGAAATAGGTGTTATAATTTTTGTCATTTTCCCTAAAGTCAAAGTATCATGTTTCGTAAGCTATCTTAGTTCCACATTTATTTCGGTCTGGGTTGACCCTCTTCAGTTCTTGAGATTTGTTTCTAAGGATTGAAAAACCTTGCTTTAACTGACAATTTTGTCCCTAATTACAAGACCAGAATCCCCCCCTGAGCCCGAGAAGAATGATTTTTGATGAATTTGGAGAAAAAAATGAAAATTTATGCCTCAAACAGCAAGTTTTTTATCCTTTCTGGGGAAAAATAAACTTTCCATAAAACATACCTGACAACTTTGTCCCTGAATATAACTAGACCAAGGTTGTAAACGTTCTCACAATTATTCTGCTGAACGTATACACGATCCATGTACATCAGGATATCACGTATCATCACCATACTCGTCTGATGATCGTTCCACGCCGCGTTCAACGTCTGCAGGAAGTTGTTGTTTAAGGCGGAGAGAACATCGTTACGAATCTAAATAAAGATGTAGTGTTGAAACGATTTGTAAAAAACTAAAAATTGGATATCAACTGGAATTTTTTTTTGGAAATAAAATGAGTTTAGAAAATTGGTGGAATTATTTTTTAATTGGACATTAATGGATGTAAATTTGCGTTAGTTCAGTTATTTTCTACAATTTTTGATGATGGGGGGGGGGGATTACACACCTTGCTCTCTAAATGATTAGTCACGACCTCCCTGAGCCCTGAGTAAAGCCTCTCTCCATGCTTGTGCAGTACCATTGTGTACGCATTCCTGTACAACTCCTCGAAACTTAGTCCGGAGTTGTTCTTCCGCTGGATTTCCTGAAAAGTTAAAATTTCCGTAAGGAGTTTTTTTTTGGCAATTATTGCAAAAAAAAACTACAGATTTTTTCAAACAACCTTCGGAAAAAATATTAAATGACTAAAAAAATATGATATTCTCATAAAAACCTCCTTGAAATTATAATGTTTACTGTTTGTTTTACATACGATTGTTCGTTAAAAATTATGATTAGTGAAATGGTTTTTCATCGTTAAATACAATTTACTTGTAAGATAATTCACCTGAATTGCAGCTTTCAGTAGATTCCAAATGTTTTCGACATACTTTTCATCCATCGTCATAGGAAACGCTCGAATCCGCATTTTTGCTTCTTTCTTCGCCATTGCGCCTCCTGGGAAAACAATTTTATTTGCGAATTTTTTAATCAAGGTTTCGAAGATTTCGTGTTTTTCGTTGGACACAATTTTTAATTTATAATTTTCATAAATAAATACATTTAATTTTCACCTTTCATCATCTTGATTTCCTTTTATTTAAAACAAATGCTGTCTGTTGACATTAGTATTATATCTGAAAAAATTATCAAAGTTGTTTAATGTACGCAACCTTTGAGCCATTTATAAACTTGAGATCATTCGGGAACTTATCACAGCTGTTGTTAAAAAATTCAATACTTTCTCCCATCATTTGTTTGTTTATAAATATTTCATCTGACGCCTGTTGGGAGGGGCCTGATGTAAACACCACCTTGGCCACAATCTCTTTTTCCAAGGTCTCTCCAATAGAACTCCTGTAGCATTCAAGATGTTTATCAACCACCCAAATATGATATTTAGTACCGTTTTCATCAACGCACGTAAAGCGTGGCATAATTTGAGCAGATTCTTCAATCCGTGCGCTCAAAATGCACACAAAGTTGTCCAGAAACGACGACATTTCGGGATTTAATGGAGTTTTATCTTGCGAGGAGACAAACTCCAGAGAGTGGCTGAAAATCTCGAATGTATCTTCTATCTTCTCCCCCAAACAAAGTCCGCATACACATTTTACTTTCAAATCCTGTAAAAGGATGTTATCGTTGTCAAATATTTCTTCACGGAAAACGCAGAGACCGGGTCCAAAAAGTATATCTGACGCTTTAAAAGATATATCCGGGGGTGCGTCAAGTTTGTTTACGCAACAAAACCAGTTTTGTGTTTGTTGTCGCCAGGAAGAGGATGGTAGGGGTAGAATTCTTTCCGGTTTCATTCTATGATTTTAGATTCGTTTTACTTAAAATATTTTAAAGTCTACAAAACATTGAAATGTATCTATGCAATTCTAAATTATAATTTTTTGTGTCAAGACATTTCTGTTAATATCCTGAAAAAACGTGCAATTATTAAAAGAATGTTCCTAAAAAACTTAACTCTGGTTGCAGAGCTCGACCCATTTGGCAATACATCTTCGGCAATGACAGACTTTTTCATAAAGAAATAAGAATTGTATCGCCACATTCAGAATATAAACAAGAGGAAAAGCTTTATTTTAACTCAAATCAAATATAATAATGTAAAATCAGAATATTTCCTTCCAAGAATACTAGAGCATGAACGGCACTGAATTGAGTAGTCCTCCTTCAAACGCAGCTTAGGAGCTTGAGCCTTCAAAACCGATCTGAAAAAATCCGACATATAAACTGGTTTGAAATTAATTTTTAAACCCTTTGATTCACCACAGTAAGGAATACAAAATTTGCACTCTGCAGTTAACTCTACATAAAATAATTAAACACTCTCTGAGGAAAAGGGAACCATGTTAATCAAATCTTAGATTATAGAAAATCTTTAAATTAGATAGATAGATTGGAAAAACCAATATTTTATTTGGTAATTATTTGTGTATGATATCAGTGTTCTCATATTCAAATTTTTATATCTTCAAAACTTTCAGATTAAGAATTCTACGGGATTAATTTATTCCTAAATTTAATTATGAAGTAGCAAATAAGAAAAGGAATAAAAAATATCGAGTCATATTACTTTGTTATGCTACGTGTCATTGTTACCTGGGCACAAAGTCCGGCGTAGCAATCATCTCAATGTTTATTCTGTCTCCAATCTCCAGCCCAGCCATTAGTTCAACGCGGAACCATAAACTATCCTGGCCGGCCGCCGGTTTCAACCTCATGGACGTTTCCTTGAACCTCAATTCAGGCGAAGAGAACTTTGTTTGATTGATCTTCAAATCATGGTCTTCAGCTGTGATTACAAGGAATTCATTTTGATTTGTCCCAAAAAGAACAATATTGGCGACATTGAGCCGGCGCCGAACTTTTATAAAAACATCCATTTTATGACGGTTTTCAGATCATAAATTATAAATAATTATAAATCAGAAACAAAACTGGGATTTATTTCTAGAAATAAATCAATAAAATTATAGATAAAATTATAATTAAATCAGAAAGATCACTGGATAAATAAGACTCTAATTATTGCAGAGGGAAAACTAAATTTGAAGATAGAATAGAAATTAGAGACTCAAGAGAGCGAGAAAAATGATCATTGAAACAGTAAACCAGTAAAACCCATTCTGATGTTCTGAAAAGAAACAAAAAAGTAAATAAAGAAACAAACAAAACAGTTTAACCCTGTGAAAACCAAATAATTTTTTTTTTATAAATTATTAAAACAACCTCTTTTAAATCTTGATAGCAGGTATAAATAGAGAATTGAGGACAAAAAATAAAAAAGTAAAGGTTAAACACTTAACACACAAAACCCACAGGCCTAAGATTTCGACAAGATGTAGAACTAGGTGATCATTTTAGTCGTCTTTGTTTTATGTTCAAAAAATTTATTAAAAAAAAAAGTAAACAGTTTTGATGTATTATAAAAAAATGGCACATAAAATATTTTTTATTGTTTTTTTTTAATAAAAAAATTGGATTTAAGAATACGACGCGGCAATCGACCATGGCTCAATAGTCATT
Organism: Eurytemora carolleeae; assembly: GCF_000591075.1. Lineage (NCBI taxonomy): Eukaryota > Metazoa > Arthropoda > Copepoda > Calanoida > Temoridae > Eurytemora > Eurytemora carolleeae. The sequence goes on along the minus strand of NW_019397594.1, from coordinate 31,242 downwards.
TTGACTTCTGAACGTTTTTGATCTACAATTACAAAATTTCAATGGAATAGCCAAACCAGTCTTTATTTAGTTCAAAATTTTGGTTTCAAGCTCATGCTAGTTTAAAAGTAGTTTTTCATGCCGTTTAAATATTAAAGTTAAATGCTTTTTAGGTATAAACGTTACATAATAAGACAAGTTCTTATTTAATGTTTTTTTTTAAAAGATAAAACTGTTGAGAAACCAAGAAAAAGTGAAAGAAGAAAGATGACTGGGGGTGCAGGTTTCTTGCGGCCGAAGGTTATATTTAACATGATTAAAGACAAGGGGTCTGTCCTAGTATAAGATTTTTAATTAATTGAATTGTAATATAAAATAATATCTGTATGTATTCAGGATGATGACGATGATGATTACTCGTTTAAGATTGATCGTCAGGATATCCTTCAAACCTCTCAAACCACATTTATCTACAATCAAAACCCAGGGATGGATCATATAATATTTTGATTTTTCAGGGGTGTGTATTTTCTCAAAAAATAATTCCCCCCCTTTAGAAAATCATTTCTTTTCTCCCAAAAGTTATTAAGGATTTTATTCGCTGAATTAGGGAAAATTAATTATATTTAGAGAATAAATTAATGAATTCTTGTGTAAATTAAATCATAAAGTAGGAAAATAGTTGCCTTTTATTGTCTAATTATAGCCTCAAAATTTTTTTCTTCAGAATTATCTTCTTAAGTTGGGGGGTGTATGTAATTCATATTAAGACACACCCCTGGATAGTTATAACAGGTTTTATATATATTATGCAATAGTAAATTCAAGTATCACTTAATCAAAAATTTTCCATTTGTGCTATTTCGTCCGAAAAGAAAGTTTCAATCGTTTTCTTCCGTTTTCAAACATTTAACAAAAATATGTAAAGTGTTACGTGTCTAAGATGAAGAAATGGATTTAAAGTCAGAACTTTTGTATTGTATGAAGATTACGGATTAATCCAATTCTTCTTCAATATCCTCAAGATTAAAAGGGCCAACAGACAGGCGTCCAAGAAAAAAGATGCACCATATAAAAGTAGTCTGTCCTAGTGAACGATGTCCCCCTCATATCAATTTTGTACATGACCAAATTAGTATTTATTTAGTATTATTTAGGGTTAGGTTAGTTAAGACACTTTCTGGGCCGAGCGCTGCGGCCACATGGTCAAGTATATCAATGTCTGACGTATTAGATCCATGTAAAAAACTGATAGGAGGGGGGGGGGGGGGGGGGGGGGGCAAAAATCGTTCTCTAGGAATTTACCTATAAAAGTTCCAACCTTGAAACAATTTTTCGACTAGTTCGTTAAATTGAAAATTAGAATTTTATTCGTGTTGGTATTTATGCAAACTTCAAGAGATTACAAATATGTTGGATATTGTAGATTTTGTGAAACCTTTATTAAGCCAAAAATAATTTGAAAGTTATAAACAATTCCCCTATACTCCTCAAAATTTATTGGCAGAATTCTTCAATTTTGTTATATTTTCTGTTCCTAGGATTACATCTTGATGCTCAGAGACAGAAACTTCCTGTCTACAAAACAAAACATTCCCTTTTCTATCTTCTAGAAAAACACCAGGTTAGAGCCAAACTTTTTTTTTGGTTTAAAGGGACTGTAGAGTGTAAACCTAATTTCATCGTCTGATTCACAACAGTACTCTTCAAACAATGGTTTTGAGCAATAATGATGAGGATATTCTTATTTTTCTATTTGTGCAGGATTTCTTTAAAAGTGATTTGCGGATTCATGCAATATACATCTTGGATAAAGAAGGAAATAGCTCACAAAAAGATTTTCAGAGGACCGTTGTTAATCGGGCCTGCAGCTTTTCCAATTGGAGTTCACTTGCTCCTTTAAACAATTAGTCTCTCTGATTTTATGTTCTTCTGCTCAATCTTATCTTCATTCTCAGTGCTCCAGTTGGAGCTTTATATTTCACTTTATTAAGGAGGTATTTTTAAAAAATTCAAGCTGAAAATAGTAGAGTAAAAAGAAAAAGAGAATAATCAATAATGAGACATTACCTTCAGGAGTGAATAAAATTTTTAAGAAATGTGCTTGGGGGTGGGGGTGGGGGTAGGGAAATGGGAATGATATATAAAGTAAAAATATATACACTTCAAACGGGGTTTAACTTGAAAACTTTTAAAAAACATTTTATTTCATACATTTTAGTACGTTCGACGCAACATGTATTAAATTCAAATTTATAGTTTCTGAAATAATGTAATGAATATACAATAAAAAGCATATTTTTATGAGGAGATATCAATAATACGTAGAATTAGTACTAGATTAAATTGGAATTCAATTAAATGAGGCTGTATAAGGATTATATGGAAGGGAGGGGTCTGAATAAAGTGGGGCTGTCGTCATTTCTGATTTCAAGTACTATGAAAGAAATAATTGGGTATTATTTTATTGTTGTTGTTCTGTTTAAAAGATTGTTCTGTGAAAAAGGTTAAAGGGACTGTAGAGTGTAGACTGTGGTAAAGTGTGAACACGTAATTTTAATGCCCAGTTTTCTACGGCACCCTGTAAACCTTCGTCTACGCATATAAATGATGAAGACACGCTCTAGAATTGATGTCAAAATGTAATTTGTTTTCTACAAGTGAATTGCTGATTTATAGACATTAAGCAATAGAAACAATGAAGGAAGTTGCTCAATGCTATTCAGACCAAGGTTTAAGATTACGGTTTAAATTGTTAGTGAAATGTCGTTTAAAATAATGTCGACAGTCCCTTTAAGTAGATAAGAGATGTATAGTAGAAGATTATTTAAGAATATTGACAAAAACATGTTTTTGTATTGAAGGTTTGACAGCGATTATTATTATTATTATTATTATTCTGAAATTCTGAAATACGTGGTAATAAAAATTATAAAAGTCAGAACTTTTGTGTCGGGATTCTCGGGATCATGTATTTATCTCCATATTATGCAGATCCTACGGATTCTACGGATTAATTTAATTCCTCTTCGGTAACCGGTGATGATCATCATTCCATGCAGGCAGCGTTCACACTCAAGTTTACAAAGGGGGAGTGGAGGGGACATAGAAAGTCTAGGATTATACAATTTTAATAATTGATGGGAGGGGGGGGTAATTCTTGTAAATATTCCTTGACATCTGTCCTGATCTCTATTTACAATAGACAAGTTGTTCGTCTGAATAAAGTGTCTAATGTGTTTACCATTTCAAGGGGGGGTGATTTTTGATAATCTGGGGGAAAAATGATAAATTGGAAATCAAAAGGAAAGGTTTTTTCATCCTTTTGATTCTTTTGATACGTGTTCTTTTTTGATATTTTTTCATAAAAAAATATTTATTTTCCACTAAAACTAGCTTTTTTTTCTCGCCTAATTCTGCGAAGAGTAAGTTTTTTAATGTTGTTTTCAGATTTTTGTTGTTTAGAGGTAGTTTCTGAACGTTGTTTTTACAGGTTGTTGTTTTTGTTGTTTAGAGAGGTAGTTTTTGTATTGTTGTTTACAGGTTGTTGTTGTTGTTGGAGAAACAGGTTGTGGGAAGTCAACCCAACTGCCACAGTACATTCTTGAGGCTGGATACACAAATGCGGGAAAGGTAATAACATTTTATCCCCCTCCCTCCTGCCTCACCTCCCAACAAAATATATAATAAGTGTCTCTAGAAATAATCGGAAGAAATTGTTTTAAGTAAAAGTGGCGTAAAAGAAATGGTTATTAGGCAGTTTAATGTAAATGCCTGCATAATCTTCTCGTTCTGAAAATCCTGTAATTAATTTGAAAAAAATATTCTATTCAATATTCTTTGTTCGAAAGAAGGCTTGGTAGAAGGCTTAGATCACGTGTCATGCACAAATTTTCTAACATAAATTCATTGTTATCGTAATTTCAAGTGACCCTTCATGCAAAGATGGCAATTCACGATTTACAATGGTACCCTTAAAAGCTTTGTCTGATCAAGTATGAATTAGATATCCATGATTTTGTTTCTTTAAACTGCTTATTTTCACTTGTGGTTTCCCTGCAAAAGTTACTTGTGCATTTCTTGCTTATGAGGAACATGGGAAAAATTCACACTTTTCGAGACAGAAAAATTAACGTTACCTTCTACATTTTTGATGAGATAAAGGCTTGAAGGGTGCTGGGCATTGCTACCATTGCGTGGAGGGTCAGCTAAAATTCCGCATACTGCAGTCCCTTTCAATACAAATGCTGTGACATTCCAAGTTTTTTTATTAGAAAAATATATTGACAGAATTCAGTATAATTTAAATGTCAAAATGATTTTTAATTTTTTTGTACCGGCGGCCATTTCGTCCATTCGAAGTTTTGTAAGATATCCCAATTTGGTCGTAATATTAAAGATTACATTTGAATATTTTAATTTTATTTTTGGCAATTTGAAACTTCTTACAATTAATTTTCGGTTTGTTATTGATTAAGGAAATAAAAAAAGATCTACAAGGAAAACCGAAGATTAGTTTGTTAATTTTTTTCATTAATATTTTTTCGAGAAACTCTAAGATGGCCATTCTAGGTAATAATGTCAGAGGGGTTTTAAACAATCAACTGAGAGTTAAAAAGTTATAATGTGACTTGCCGAGGTTTTTGTCACTGACTCTGGATGTGCAGATCTGCAGAACGATTATAGACATCTTAGATGCATTAGGGTTGATAGACTTAAGCCCAAAAACTTCCTAAAGAAATATCTGTGTCCTATACATTTATGGTAGTGTAAAATATAAATAATTTGTAAATGTTCATTTTTCAAAAGAAAGCTTGCGCGGAGGCCTATATCATGTGTCATACACTTTTCAAGCAGGAATCCATTTGAAAATGGTGTGACATTCGTCATTTTTTTTTAGAAAAACATAAGTATTCAGCTTAATTTTAATGCCTACATAATTTTTGAATTTGCTTGAAAATTATTTAACTAATGTAAATTATAGATGTTCATTGTACGAAGGCAGGGTTTAAAGAAATAATACTGTTTTATGCACTTTTCAAAGAGGAATTCATTTAATAATTGTGCTGTGACATTCGTAGTTTTTTGGGGACGAAAAGTAAGACACGAGAAAGGTAGTAGTCAGCTTAATTGAAAAAAACCCAGATTTTTTGTTATATTTTTGAAAATCGTTCAAAAAGCGTAGATGTTCATTCTTACCTGTGGTGAGACCCATAAAACTGTGAAATATGAAGACAACATTAAAGTAATCTTGTGTGTATATGACGTTTTCATATACGCACTGTCACTAAGAATGTAAAATTTTGCTGGAGGAAATCGATTCCAATTTCTCAGAAAAGTATGAGACCTGTTCTGTATCTACCCAATAAAAATTTGAGGCAAATCAGTTCATAATCATAAATTAGACAGCCAAGCAAACTTAACAGGCAGACAGAAACCATTTTATATATATATATACCTAAATTATGATTACGATTTATTTAGATTTGACGAGAATTTTTCCCGCGAGCACACTAAGATAAAATTTATGACAGAGGGAATTCTGATCAGGGATCAAACTGATGTTGAAAAAAAGATATGATTATTAGTTATTGATTTTATTTCTGGGTTAAGGCTTTTTCTTCGTCAAGCTGTTTTATTGGATGATTAATTGATTGAGTTATTAACAACTTTGTTAATTCATTGATTATTTGCTTTGTTGATTGATTCCTTATTAAGATGTTTTCCTTTTATGTTAATGAGGCTGAGCAGTGAGCATTTTTACGGAGTAGAAATAAAATTAACTTATTCGTTAAAGGGATCTTCTATTTTTCCCTTGATAGCTTGGAACTAAGTAAATTCTCTTGTTGATTGATTAATTGATCAAGTCATCCTTTCGTTCATCAATTCTTTAATTCCTAATTCATTGATTAATTAAATGTTAGGTTGTTAGGTTTGTTGGTTGGTTGCTTGCTCGATGATTGATTGATTTATTTATTCACTGATATTCCATGTGTTTGATCCGACAGAGAATTGATGGGAGATCCTCTACTCAATGCGTATTCAGTTCTAATACTGGACGAGGTACAACTCTTGTATTTTTAAATATGTTTTATGATAACCCTCCAAATACCTGGTTCGCGATCTTCAATAGAGCACAAATAAAGGGAAACATTTTTCTTATTTCTCGCGGATTTATACAACAGTCACAAGAAAAGAAATTAAAAAATTTATTCTTTTTAAGTAAAAAAAACGATACTTTCTTTTCAATGTTACCCAGACAATAGTTTATGCCAATTTTACAACGACGTAATTTCATTTAAAACTCTAGTTTAAGAGTTTGAAATTAAAGGTTTTAAACATTTTTCTGAACAAAACTTTTGAAGTTATTCTTATTTTCTAGTTATAAATTGATCATTTTTACGGCGGATTCTCTGCTTAAGTGGCGCCAGTCACTTTCTTAGAGAAACCCCAAATGAAAATAAACAATTTTAAATTAACAAAAACGTGGATATCTAAATTTTACAAGATCAGACAGAGTTTTAAATGGACCGCTGTAAATCTGACAATGCCATCTTTGCATAGAGGGTCACAATTGAAATTAAGCTTACTGTCCCTTTAAACTGAGGGACCCATGCAATTACATCGACAGTCCCTTTAAGCTTAAATATTATCAATTAAACTTATTATTATCTAGGTACATGAGAGAACTGCACAAATAGATATTATAATGGGACTACTGAAGAAAGTTTTAAAAAGGTGAAATTCATTTTTTTTAATTGAAAAATTCTTAGATCACGTTTGCAACTTAATTTATTTTGAAAATTAAAAAAAATAATTTTTAAAAATTTTTTTAATAAATAATTTTTGATCTGATGAAATATGAATTCGCAATATAAGTGACCCTCCATCCAAAAGGTGATTTAAATTCTGTCAAATTTTTTGAAAAATTCTATTATGTTTGCAACTTGATTTCAAAAGAAAAAAAAATTTATTTAAATTTATTTATTTACCCCTCTTATTAAAATTTATTTAAATTTTTTTAATAAATTATTTTCAATTCGCAATTTAAGTGACCCTCCATTTAAAGAGTGTCTGGCTTGATTCACATCGGCTTTCTTTGAACAGTTGTCTGAGAAAAAATTAATAAATTTCAACGCTGGGTTTATTTATATATGAATTAAGCATACGTGCAACTTTTTAGATAGAGGAGCACTTAAAATTATGACTATAATTCTATCATGACCGACTTATTTATTTATTTTTTATTTTAATTTTTATTTAATTTAGACGTCGTGACCTGAAACTTGTGATATCTTCTGCAACAGTGGATGCTGAATACATTAGGGACTTTCAAATTTTAGAAATTCAGAACGCCGCGCACTACTCTTTGATCTCTTTCGTCTCATCTTTCATTATTCTATTCAACATCAAAATTATTTTTGAAAGTTATCATTTTTTTTGAAAAATACATCTGAGTGTATTAGTGATGTTTAAATTTTATATATCTTTAAATTCTTGACGCCGCGCAAACTTCTTTTAAACTCGTACAATTTGTCTCATCTTTCTTTATTTGAAAATTAATTCTCATTTTGTTTTTTATAAATACATCCGATTATATTAGCGATGTACAAATTTTAAATAAATTGAAATTCTTGACGCCGCACACCCCACTTAAACTTGACAGTTTTTCTTATCTTTCTTTATTTAATTCAACATTAAAACTATTTTTCATTTTGCTTTTAAAATTAATTTAACATTAAAACTAATTTTCATTTGTTTATAAAAATACATTTAAATATATAAGAGATGTTTTCATTCTAGAAACTTTCAAACTTATACAATTTTTCTCACATTTCTTAATTTAATTTAACATTGAAACTATTTTTCTTATTTAAAATTACATTTGAAGATATTTAGGGATGTTCAAATTTTAGATACATTGAAATTCAGGACGCCGTGCACCCCTCTTATTAATGCGTTCAATGTGTTTCTTCTTTCCTAAGTTTAACATTAAGATTATTTCTATATTATTGATGGTAACATTTTATACAGTTTCAAATTCAAGGCTACGTGCATCACTCTTTATAACTTGCTTTTTTCTCATCTTTCTTCATTGAATTTTTTCATTTTGTTTTTGATATTCAGAAATTGAGTCCATCGTTAGTTTGAAAATACAATAAAAAACGTCTCAAGACTTTATTTAGTATTTTCAATCTCTTCATCCTGATCAACCGAAATCTTGTTTTGATTAATTTTTCAAAACATTGAAAACATTTCTTTTGAAATCCTAAAAGGTAAATATAAAATTAATTTTGAACTGTTATGAAGAGATTTCTTTAACCGGGGAGCAGAGAAGAAAACCCGGCAACTGGCGACCATCCTCTCCGTCGAAGGGCGAAGTTATTCCGTCGATGTTTTTTACTTAACCAGGTAAATGTTTTTAAATTTATTTAATCTTAAAAATTCATCAGTTTTTCGCTATTGAGAATTGTGTCACAGTTCTGCAAGGACATGAAAATGACTCTCTCAACATCTAAGACATACATTCTGACAAACTCAAGGAATCAGGGCTTCTGGAAGGTGGAGGAGGAAACAATTGAAGAAATTCTGATTGCCAAGTATTTGGGAGTCAGCATACAAGTCCGAGGCAGATCAATGGTAGGGAAGTACGAATCAGATGTCATCAGAAGAGCAACAAACTGTGCGTTCTCAATAATGAACCTGACCAGAGGGTCAATGGATAGATCACTGGTTGCCAGACGACTATGGGAGGCTTGTGCCATCCCATCAATACTTTTTTGCTCGGAAGCAATGGTGTTCACCAGGAAAACGTTGGCGGAGCTGGAACGAATACAGTGTATGGTGGGTCGTTTCATCCTCCAGGTTCCTGCATCCACCTCAAGGGTTTTGGTTTGGTGTGATGCAGGTTTAATGCCCATGGAGCACAGGATCCAATGTAGACAGGCACTACTAATCTGGAATATCTGCAAGGAAAAGAACAACGACAAGTTGTTAGCAGTCCTAAGGCACCTTCTGGATGCTCAAGGTGATCCATGGGTTAAGTCATGGATGAAAATTCAGAGGGACATTGGGTTGATAATGGAGTACGAGAGAAAGCATGTGTTGGTAAAAGCAATGGCAGACAGGGCTGTGAAGTTCGTCATCAGTGTCTTGCGTACACAGCCAACCATGGCCACCCTCCCGCAACCATGGATTTGGTTCAAACCCCAGCCCCATGTAACTGACAGTAAGGCCAGCAAAACCATGAACATGGTGCGGGGTGGTAATGCCCTGTTGGGAAATCGGTATAAGAACAGATATGGAGCTAGACACGTATGGTGTCCCCTTTGTAAGGTCATGGGTGTCAGAGTTAAGCTGACTGAGTCCCATGTTATATTGTCATGTCCAGCATTATGCTCGTTACGGCTCAAGCTCAAGATCACTATGTTTAGAACAAAGGCTAAGCTTAAAGGTTTACGCTCGAACTGTGAGATCCTTAAGGCCTATCTTGGGGGGGATGGAAGTGGTAAAGCTGAGTTAATTGATAGAGGGCGGAAAATGGCTGTTATTCTGGAGGCATGGCTGTCTGCTTCAGAACCGTATGGACAGGAGAATGTTCTCTGAGATGATCGGTAATAAGTAATTATAGTAATCTCATAAATGTCTTGTTGATTCTTCAGCTAATGGAGTACCTTCTGAGGCATCTGGCATTAGCAGTACTTAAAATAATACTGTATTATCATTTTCATGAAAGGTACCGACAGGACCTTCATGCAACTGGTAAGTGTGCAGAGGGTTTGTGGCAGTACGCCATTAAACTTGACCCATGCTTGGTGGTACACACTTTGGCCTGTGTGGCCAACCATCAATGACACCCCGCTACTCCCTTTGGGGATGGTGCGGTGATGTGGGCTCTTCCCAAAACTCTCTTCGGACAGATGGGTGACTGTTTTATTTATTTATTAATGCACTAAATATAATGTACGACCAATTGCGTATATATTATAAAAATGAGTGTGCTGTTTTCAAAGGCTTACTTTTTAATCATTTTATCATTTTATCATTTTATCATTTTATCATTATTATTATTAATGTTCAGATAAAAGATTATTGGTGGGAGTAACAGTTGGGTCGGATAAAAAAGCAAAACCTTTTCTAACACAAGCAAAGAAAATTTATTTCGTCAGGTAAAAGTTTTATAGTCAGTTTTTCCAGCTTTAAAATAAATCTGAATTGAATCTATTTCAGAATTAGAATTTTGAGTTAATTAGTTTGTATTAAAAAGTTAATCATTATCATTTCCAAATTTTATTTCATTTTAATAAAAGAAGCCGGCTGGCATTTAGAATAACCATTAAAGGGACTGTAAGCGTAATATCAAGTGACCCTCTGTGGAAAGATGGTCACTTAATGCTCAAGTTTTTTTTGCAGAGAAACCACAAATGAAAATAAACGGTTTAAATAAACAAAATCATGGATATCTTATCCATACAGGATCTGATAAAGCTTTTAAAGGCATCGTTGTGAATCAAACATTGCAATACTTGCATGGAGTGTCAGATTAAATTTACTTTTACAGTCCCTTTAAATTAACAAAGGATTGATAAAATATATATTTTCGTTTGTTTTAAGTGAGGAATTTCCTGAACTGCCTGATTGCAAGCTATCCAACCAGACTAGATATAAAGTACCTAAACTTCCAAACCTCACTCAAAGGAATCTTTTCAAAATTTGTTATTTACTTTCTAATTTTATGCTTGTTCTAGTGACAGGAAAACCTCCTAAACCAGTATAATATTTGTTAGGATGCAAGGATAGTTAAAAATAGATACTTTTTCTGAGACAATTAATAGAATTTTGGCTTAAAGAAAGCAAACCCCTACCAGTATAAATCCAATGTCGCAAATCAGTTTGAGATTATAGATAACGTTCATTAATCAACTGTAATGGAAAGGATTGAAGATACCATTCTACCATTCTTGCAGATCTCATCTCACATAATAAGTTGTTTAATGTAAAAAGATGGTTGTATGAAAAGAGATCGTTTTATTATAACTGATCGTTTAATAAGAATACTTTTAAAAAGAAGTGATCGTTCAAAGAGAAGAGATAGCTTTATGAGAAGAGATTGTTTTATGAGAAGCGATTGTTTTATGAGAAGATCCCGTTCTATAAGACGAGATTGTTACATGAGAAGATACCGTTTTATAAGATGATATCGTTTCACGAGAAGAGATCGTTTAATAAGAAGAAATCGTTTAATAAGAGGAGATCCCGTTTTATACAAAGATATCGTTTAATAAGAAGATGTAGTTAAATAAAACGAGAATGAGTTTAAATCATTCCGTGCATTAAAAAGTTCCTTGCTTTGTAAAACTTTCCATTAATTAAATATTTGCGTTAATAAGGTTTTAAAAAACATTAAAACTTCGAAAAATTTCTTCTTAAAAAAAATTAAATTTTGCTCAACTTCATACAAAAATTTAAGTTTAAATTAAGTTTGGAAGAAACTTATTTGTTACTTTTCACAGAATAAATATTAAATATCTAAATATATTATTGAACAAAGTTTTATTCATAAATCTATTAAATTATTAAATTAAAATTAAAAATGTGATATTTTCAATAATATCCCTAAAAGGTCATTGAAGACGATTAAATATAAACATTAACATTTATTTCCAAATTTTTCAATTTGATTTTCAAATGTTATTGCTATTATTAATGATATCATGATAATAATAAAAGGCAGTGTTGAACCAAAAGAGTTTTAATTCACATGTTCACAATAAATCCGCTAAAATTACACATTGAAAATGATTTTATTTGATTATCTACTGTTTTCAAGCTTTAAAACTTTTACTATTTGTGTAGAAAGTAAATTTAACAAATTTGAAAAATTAGGCATCCTATTTACGGAGCTGAATATGTGCAGAACTTAAAGCGCAGCAGACCATCTGTATTTGATGAGACCGTGGACCAAGACCAGGCCCCCAAGAAGAAAAAGAAGAAGAAGTCTAAAAAGCAGGATGAATAGATTTTTTTATACTTTCAGACAAAATGGTTCAAATCTCAGGTTCAGATCTGGCGCAGTTGGAGCCGAAGCTTCATAAGATATTCAAGAGTCAACTCGGGTTCTTCGAGGAGGAGATGCTCTCCAACACACTCAGTATGATCTATCAGGTAGTGATGTGGTTTTAGTTGGTTCGTTTTTTCACAAACTTTCTTTCAGGATTAAAATTTTTCCTAATGTAAGAGTAGCAAATGTTCTCAAAATGTTGAATTCTAAACATTTACCTGTCTTAAACTATGTCAAATTTTGACCCTGGCAGAAGATATAGGCTAAAACGATGCAGAAACAACGCGAAAACGAACTTGTCTTAACTATCGTTTTTGATCGTTTTTGGATCGTTTTTGGATCGTTTTGGATCGTTTTTGAATCGTTTTTGAATCGTTTTTGAATAGTTTTTCTAGGTAAAGCTAAATAAAATTGAAATCTTTGAATTTTTATTGAATTTTTTCTGAGTTTAATGCTATCTCATTCAAAAGTTGAAACCTCATAAACCTACTATTTAAACTACAATTACCACCACAAATATTTCGTAAGTATTTGTTTAAAAACTGAAATTTAAATATTTAGAAATGACAAGTCTTTATATTTAACGAATAACTGTACTAAAGGGAGTAGGTAAAGAGGAGCTGGAGAATCAACTCTCCGACATGCTGGACGTGAAGAAGGCGGCCAAGTTGGCCGATGAGGTAGACCTTACACTTACATTTCATTTTGATGATTACTTGACTAGTGACTGGTTCTGATAAAGTACGGTCAATTCTTCAGTTTTGGTAAATATTAGTAGAACTTCCCTAAAGATTTGGTTTGATTTGATTTGATGTGATTTGATTTGATTTGATTTGATTTGATTTGATTTGATTTGATTTGATTTATATATAGTTAAATATATAGTTAAATTGTTAAAGAGGTATTGTTATTTTGAAAACTTTGTTCTACATAATGCATCATTTTTAAAGATTTGGAGTTTTATGGAGGAGTATAGTCTGATCAAAGAGGAATCTGGGGAGGGGACAATCCTCGGTAAACGGTCTAGAGAAAGAACACAGGTGAGGATAAAAAACATACAGTGTGACTAATAAACTATGGAATGGAAAGACTACTGTTATTTACGAGATCAATTAGTTCAATGAACATGACAGATTGCAATCTAAATATTTACGAGATCAATAAGTTCAATGAACTTGACAGATTGCAATCTAAATAAAGAAGTTAATTTTAACACTACTGGTAAAATTATTTGCTTTATAATAACATCAAATACACAAGATGGTTAAAATGTCGTCTTCCTACTCCACAGCTTTATGGGTCCCTTTTTACAACTTCTACGTTTTTAGACGTCTTTTTTTGTAAACATACTTCAGATTTTACTGAGAATAGTCTTTTTGATTTAATTTCATAACATTTTACTTCTTTTGAAGAATCGTGAAAAAAATATAAATTAAGAAAAATAAATCTGTATTTTACAACAGGAGGAAGATGACTATACAGAGAGTAATAAGAGGAAGAAATATACAGAAAAGTAAGAGAACAATATTTATTTGCTGGGATATATTTTTGTTTCAATTATGGGGCTATTTTTCAAAATAATTATGAAACCGCAGTGACTGTCGTTCTGTGGAAAAAGGGGGAAAAATGTAGCTCAAGTCAAACTTTTCTTTAAAAACTAGAATGAACAAGAACTATCAATTTTTAAGTTTATAGTTTAAGATTATTAGATAGTACTTTTTTGTAGTTAGTCTACTTTTTTGATACTTCAAGGGAGTGTTCGCGAAAAACGAAAAAGGGTATGGGCTGATGTTGAATTTAATTCGATCATGATCGCTACCAATTTTACTTATATTTGTTGCGTCTATGAGGAGAAATTGCATTCAACAAATGTAGGTTGTGATGTATGAATGAGTAGTTTTTAATTTAATTGAATTATTTACGATCTTAGTGGAAAACTGCAACTCTTGGAATTTGATGGGTTCTGCGCTCTTAGGTATGAGTCGTTTTTAACTCTCTTGAATTCTCTCCTTACGCAACAGATTGAAGTAAAATTACTAGCGATCGATATCGAATTCTATGCGACGTCAACCCTTACCCCCTTTAATTTTTCGTGAACACTCTCTTTAATTCTTGTCGTTTATATTTCTGGCTACAGTGTTAGTTTCATTATCTACGTTAAACAAGTTATATTATTATTCTGAAAACATTCGGGTTAAGAAAAACCAACATTTTAGCTGAACGTTTACTACCCACATCATCCAGATTGGACTAGGCCATTAGAATATTAGAAAGAAGACGACATTTAAAAATTGGTTTTCTTTATTTTCCTGAGAGATGGGGTAAAATAGGAATAAAGGGAAAGGAAATGGCGCTGGTCTGGTATGAGAAAGCCAGTCGCACTCCTTTCAGACGAGTTCGGTATTCCTTACATACACACTCTTTTGGTACACACACACAACATGACTACAGTCAAGGAAATTGCAGAATAATGTCGTCAATTATAATTAAGTTTGAATAACGAGTAGTTTATTGCAAACTTTAATCAAATTATATTCTTTGCATGAAAATTTGGCGGATATATTTAGTGTTGAATTAAATGTATAAATAATATATTATATGTATGTTAAACTTATTTTTAAGTAAACAATTAACAATACTCTCCTAGACTGTACAAAGACCGAGATTCGTATGCACTGTATAGTGTATATACCTTCAGTGCACACCTTCGGTTCGGTATTCCTTACACACACACTCTTGGTTCTTGGTACAGACACACACACATGACGTTTCCGCCCCCTGGGGATAACATCTTCACAATGAGCCCAATATAAGAAAATGTCAATAATTGCTTTGAAGATAGTTTTGTTTGAAACTAGATACAATAAACTAGCTAAATATCAGATAGGGTTACTACAAGCTCATTTTTAAGGACATGACAACCATATTTCAAAACAACGGTTTTTAAAACAAAAATAGAGGAATTACTGTCCCTTTAAAGGGAGAAAGTATATTTAACATCCTTCCAGCTAATCTTGGCAAGGTTGGGAAACTTGTTTCATTAAGCATAGCCACTTTTATCAAAAGAAAAATAAATGATTTAAAGAATCTAAATAAACAACAGTTGGTTTTGAAAATAATATAGATTGTATGACAATGTAAATGCTTGATTCCTTTAAATTTTTGATTTTACATAATACAAATAAGAAAAAAAGGCATTATTTACACATTGAATAGTTTTTGTTGTATTGAAGCTATTTATACAGTCGTAATTTCTTTACCAATTATATGGAAGCATTAAATTATCAAAATTAAGATTAAAGATCTAATACAAAAAGAATATTTACTTACAGTAAGAGAAAAGCTAAATTTAATTTAGTTCAAATTTCTGACGGTATCAGTAAACAAAAGAGAAGTTTTGAACATTTCCTTTAAAAAGAGGCATATATATACGTACTTATGTATTATTATTTTACAAATATGTCTTCTCTTGGTTTCAGTGGAGTAATAAAATGTCGTCTTCTAAATGATATTCGAGCAAGTGTTTGTCTGGGTGGATGACGTGTAACGAAGGAATTAAAGGTTTAGAGTTTAGATTTGGGACGTCATTTCATAAAGCTTTATTTAAAGATAGTGTTAAGATTTGGGACGTCATTTCATAAATCTTTATTTAAAGATAGAGCTTAGATATGGGACGTCATTTCATAAATCTTTATTTAAAGATAGAGTTTAGATTTGGGACGTCATTTCATAAATCTTTTTTTAAAGATAGAGTTTAGATTTGGGACGTCATTTCATAAATCTTTATTTAAAGATAGAGCTTAGATTTGGGACGCATTTCATATGTCTTAATTTAAAGATAGAGTTTAGATTTGGGACGCATTTCATATATCTTAATTTAAAGATAGAGTTTAGATTTGGACGTCATTTCATAAATCTTTATTTAAAGATAGTGTTAAAATTTGGGACGTCATTTCAGAAATCTTTATTTAAAGATAGAGTTTAGATTTGGGACGGCATTTCAGAAATCTTTATTTAAAGATAGAGTTTATATTTGGGACGTCATTTCATAAATCTTTATTTAAAGATTGAGTTTAGATTTGGGACGCATTTCATATATCTTAATTTAAAGATAGAGTTTAGATTTGGGACGCATTTCATATATCTTAATTTAAAGATAGAGCTTAGATATGGGACGCATTTCATAAATCTTTATTTAAAGACAGAGTTTAGATTTGGGACGCATTTCATATATCTTAATTTAAAGATGGAGTTTAGATTTTGGACGTCATTTCATGAATCTTTATTTAAAGATGGAGTTTAGATATGGGACGTCATTTCATAAATCTTTATTTAAAAATAGTGTTAAGATTTGGGACGCATTTCAAAAATCTTTATTTAAAGATAGAGTTTATATTTGGGACGTCATTTCATAAATCTTTATTTAAAAATAGTGTTAAGATTTGGGACGCATTTCAAAAATCTTTATTTAAAGATAAAGTTATATGCCTCTCTCAGAACGGTTCCTATAAATGTTTGTATATGTCTGTCGAGATATTCTTGTGCTTCCATCTAAAAAATTGTAGATATAAATACAAGGTCTCCACGAAGGTGACTGAAATTCAGATGATATTACGTCGCCAGTCCCTTTAATAAAAGAATAAATATTTTTACCTTTTTCTGAAACTGATAATTGCGCATTTTTCTAAGAAAGAGAAGATAAAGTTTTTATGTCTTTCTTTTTGACAGTGGATTCAATAACAGGCAATGAAGCCCCAGTTGAGTTTTGAAAATATAACCATCCTTTAGTAGATTTATAATGATTAAATACCTTCCTGGAATAATATAAAAATAGTTCTAAAATGAATTTCAAATATACTTGAACTGAGAAAAAACGTCAGCAGTTATTTTATGAAAAATATGAAAGTAAATACATAGATAATTATAAACACTTTTAAACTTGATTAAGTAATGTATTGTAATCCAAACATAAGATTTAAGTTTTTAATTTTCCATTATGCTTAACAAATTAATTTATTTTCAAAGACCCCCCCCCCCTTTTAGGGCAATGAGGAATGAAAAATTGGACTTGGTTACTTGTTGTATTTTATTTTACAATTTGACTACAAGAATACATCATTTGTTCACTGTCTCACTCATACTTTCCATTTATAAAAAAGGGTGATGCGGAATTCACAACGGCACCACTTAAACTTTATCAATAAGGTGGAAGATATGGTCGTTTCCTATCTGTAAATTAGAAACCACAGTTGAAAATAATCAATTTCCAAAATTAAAAGCATGGATATCTCGTTCAGTCTTGGCCAGGCAAAGTTTTCAAGGGTTCTGTCAGACATGCCGCTCTTTCTATTGAGGATCCATTAACAACAGTGCCTTTGATCCCTGAATATTGCAGGTATGACAGGGCAGCAGCTTATGATAAAGCATCCCTTGATAGGATCCAGAAACCCCCAGAGAAGAAGGTAAACAAATTTGTTTTAAAGGGAGTGACCGGCTTTGTAAGGTAGTTGAACTGAGTATGCAGTGTTGTGGAAAGCTTCTTTCGGATTCATTTGAGACATATTAAACTTTTTAAAGATCTGTACATCCTGAGTTTAAGTGCAAATTCGACGTTCAAAACTCCTACTTTGGGGGTGGATACGTTTTCAGAAATAGTTTTTTTTTAATTATTAAATAACGACAACGAAAAATTAAGTAAAATTATACAGTAGTCTAATTAGATGGTTAGGAACATATTTCTCAAAAGAAATTTGTCAAATTCTTCAAATGTCGTCTTTTCAATAATAATAATAGAAAATCTGCGAACATCTTTGTGAATAACGAGAAACTAGAATAATGAGAAAATAGAAACTAATAATTGAACAAGATTACTTATTTTCGATGAAAAGATTAATTTTTATTTTCTCAACATGTTCCTATACATGACGTCTGTAGTTTATTGTAGAACTTTTTTACATTTTATGTCGTCGTTATTTAATAATTTTTAAAAAACTAATTCTGAAAACGTATCCATCCCAAAAGTAGCAGTTTTGAACGTCGAATTTGCGCTCAAACTCAGTATTTACAGATCTTTAAAAAGTTTAATATGTCTCAAATGATTCCGAAAGAAGCTTTCCACAACACTGCATACTCAGTTCAACTACCTTACATAGCCGGTCACTCCCTTTAAGCAAGGTTCGGATTTAAGCCAAAATGCCGTACGCATTATTCGCTAAGTTTAGTATTGCAAAGAAAATACTTGCAAGAACCTTGGGACTCGAAAGAAATGGTTAAATTGTTAAATTAAAACTCCTTCTGGGCAAATTTGGTTTTGAAGAGACCTGATATTTAGAATTCGGAAATAAATCACGCCTGTTTTTTTGATTATTTTATTAAAGGTAATAATTTATAACGAGAACTGGTACCATTTGTACCACTTTGGTAAGTAAAGATTGTCGGTTCATAATTAATGAACCTCTCAACTTGTTTGTCTTCATGAAGAGTAATTAGCTGGATAGTTTAAATAATTTATTTATTTAATATTGTTTTCCTTGTTTTAAGCTTAATCGCACTGTTATAACGTTAGACCAATATGAAGTAAAAAAAAACTTTGTTAAAATCTGTGCTCAGGGTCTATTCTATTTGGATAGGATTCGGAATAAAAAAGGATCCAGGTCCAGCTCGTAAAGTTTTTAAAATTTCCTTAATCAAAAACAAACATCCGAGCATAATTGTTATGTCTATTTTTGTACTTTTTTACCATTCGGTGATCAGGTAGGGTTTTTAATTTCTCTCATCACAACAGACAATAAAAATTTTGTTTTTTAAGAACTAGAATGTTCTTATTTCTTAGTTTTGTTTGATGCCACTTAAATCTGGATCCGGATCCAAACTAGAACACAAACCCGGGCGTGGGCCGGAATTTAACAGGGGCCTAGTTTCCTACTTTCCTGAAAACCCTTTTCCACCCCCCCCCCCTTACTATCTTTTAGCTAGGTCCCACATTAAACGCCTGATTTGTTGTCTAGGTGAAGAGTGAAAATGTGGAGGACGAGAGTATCCCAGAGAGCAACATCAAGGAGGAGGTGATCCCACCCTCCCCTGCTCAGATCCAGGAGATGTTGAAGAAAACTCAACAAATGATCGAGGAAAGGAAAAAGTAAGAAATTTAAAGGTTTTCAGGGTTTGTAGACGGAACAATTTTCTTCTTTTGGAATTTTATCTATTAATGGCTGAGCTTACATAGTATTTTATTTTTACCTAAAAAGTTTTTTTCAATAATACTTTTCGTGCAAAAAGTTATTCTTCTTGTGGGTGTTCTAAGAAACTAATCTAAATGTTATTAAAAGTTATCATATATTATTCATTTATTTCCTATATCTAATAATCTAGATTGGTATTTTCTGAACTCTACATTATCACGTTCATTTACTAATTAAGCGCAATAATATCGTGCTTTTACTTTCTCTACTAAACTCAAGATTAAATTAAACGAAACTAAAAACATTCCCGTGGTTCTACCAAGTTCCCTAATCAATATTTGAGGCAAATTAGTCAAGGGGTTTCTAAGTTATGATCGGACATGCAAAGAGACAAACATAGATTACTACATTATATGTAGAGAATTAGTAATCTCTGTTTGTTTTTTTGTATGTCAGAAGATAACACATGAACCTCATGACCGATTTGCCTCAAATTTTGATTGGGGAATTCGGTAGAACCACGGAAATGTTCTTAGCTTGGTTTAAAAGTTTGATTTGAGAAGGTCGACTTCTGTAGAAAAAAAAATGGATTCCGGGCAAAGCTGGGTCCCTGCGCTATTAGTATATAGTTTAAACAAAACTGTACATTTTTTTCTAGAATTAGTATTACGGTTTTTGGTTCTAAATGACGTCTCTCTCATATAGCGAGTCATTTTTATAATTTGCAATACTTTTAGGAAGCTGAATGTTAAAGTTGAAACCTCGAAATCTGCTCAAATTGCAGCTCTTCAGGCTTCTATTGCAGCTAAGCTTAATAAGGTACTTTCTACGCTAGAAATTGTAAACTTTATTAATTCATAAAAGGCCCAACTATGAAATCAAAATTTTGCCTGAAAAAAATGCATTTTATTTTTAATCATTTTTCAACTACAATTTTGGTGAAATCATTTTTCAACTACAATTTTGGTGATTGGAAAAAGTATATTTGGAAACAGTAATTACAAATGCTTTTCCAAATAAGAAATGCAAGTTTCGGAAAACAGTCTTTCTGAATTATAAAGATTCTGAAATACTTTTAAAGTAAAAATAGTTTTTTTTTCTCTGGATATCCAAGACAATATTTTATTGTTGATGTTCAGGTTGTCATACCAAAAGTTGAACTTCCCTCCAAACCTGTTCCTCTTATCATTGACGACAGCGGTAGAACAGTTGATTCTACAGGTTAAAAAATACTTCAAGGGTGTAAACAAGGGTGGGGGCACTAGGCAGCGGTAGAACAATTGATTCTACAGGTTAAACAATTTTACAATGGTGTAAACAGGGGGGAGGGTGCACTAGACAGTGGTAGAACAGTTGATTCTACAAGTTAAACAATTTTACATAGGTTTAAACAGGGGTAGGGGCACTAGACAGTGGTAGAACAGTTGATTCTACAGGTTAAACAATTTTACAAGGGTGTAAACAAGGGTGGGGGCACTATACAGGGGTATATTAGTTGATTTTACAATTATAAGAGTCTAAGTGCAGTGTGAGCGCAGTGAGCTATGAGTGACCAAAAGTGCACAGTGAGCAATGAGGGTTCGAAATTACAAAGTGAGCTATGAATGACCGAAAGTGCACAGTGAGCCCTGTTCTAAAGATAATGTTTAGGTCAGCAGATTCTCCTAAGCGCCCATGTTCCATCCCTGAAAGCTAATCTGAGAGCACAGGAGAAAAAAGTGGAATATGTTAAGGTAACGTTAATACGGAATGAATATAGGGTGATCCAATTAACAGGGAATTAATAGACGACACTATGATTGTCTTCGATTTGAAATATATGTTAATTTGAAAGATTGTTTTTGAAAAGGTTGTTGTGCATATTGAATTGAAATTTGGACCAATGTCTGGATATCAGTTTTGACGGTCCAATAATGAAGGAATTTATCTTTTTTTGCAGGAACAAATATCTTACAGTTATCATGCACACATTCCGTTGAGAAATAAAAGCAACAAATAAAAATGCTTTTTTAGATCTATGTGAAGTAAAGTTAGATTTAAACCTTAATTTAGGAAATATATTTGATTTTTTATATTTTTATATCTTTTAGCAAGAGAGAGTTGAACCTAAACCTGAACCCGAGGAGTCCAGCTTCCAGGATCCAAGAATAGGTAATCGAGCAATTTGATTTGAGCTGATATTATTGATTTGATTTGATTTGATTTGATTAAATCTGATTTGTTATGTTAAGTATTGAATTGATTTCAAGGGAGTTTATCTGATTTCATGTGATTTGATTTGATTTAGGCAAAATCGATTAAGGATTTGATTCAGGGCAACGAGGAGCTATGAGGTATAAGAGAGTGATGGAGTTCCATGAAGCTGGAAAGTTCCAAGCTGAAGCTCAGAGGATGAGAATGAAAGCTCAGCTAGAGAAACTACAGTCAGAGATCAGTAGCATTGCCAGGTTAGATATATAGATCAGTAGCATTGCCAGGCTAGATATATAGATCAGTAGCATTGCTAGGTTAGATATATAGATCATTAGTATTGCCAGGTTAGATATATAGATCAGTAGCATTGCCAGGTTAGATATATAGATCAGTAATATTGCCAGGTTAGATATATAGATCAGTAGCATTGCCAGGTTAGATATATAGATCAGTAGTATTGCCAGGTTAGATATATAGATCAGTAGCATTGCCAGGTTAGATATATAGATCATTAGTATTGCCAGGTTAGATATATAGATCAGTAGCATTGTCAGGTTAGATATATAGATCAGTAGTATTGCCAAGTTAGATATATAGATCAGTAGTATTGCCAGGGTGGATAGATATATCAGAATTTTTGCCAGGGAAGATATATAGATCAGTAGAATTTCTGGGTTAGATAAATAGATCAGTAGAATTTCTGAATTAGATGAGACATTTTAAAGTCGGTCCTTAATAAATATCTAATGTGTTCAGAAAGACTGGAATTAGTTCCGCGACCCAGTTGGCTAAACTGGTTCCTAAGGGAACTATGTCGGAGAAGGAACCGGATATTGAATGGTGGGATCAGCTGGTTCTAGGTAGGTTAAATCCACTATCGTGAGGATTCCTCCAAGACGTAATATAAAGTGATCCTGCAAATTCTCAACGGGACCATTAAAAGCTTTGTCTGGTCAGGAATGAATTAAATATTGATGATTTTTAATTTTAATTTCTCTGCCTAAGTAATTTTCGGATTTTTTTGCTACAGAAATAGTGGAGGAAATGTGCAGACTTAAACACTTTTCGACCTAGATAAACGACAATATCTTCCACATTATTGATCAGATGAAGGTTTAAAGGGAAACTTTGTGAATCGGGCCTGTCCTTCTATGAATAAAGGTTCACTTTAGATTATAATGACTGTCCCTTAAATCGTACAAATTCTATATTTCATGTTTTCTAAATTTTTTAGAGCGACTTCTTTTGTTTTTTAATTTGTCCATTGTATAAAGATGTTATTCCTTGATTTGCCATGAAGATGTCTCTTTAAAGATCTTATTCCTTGATTTAACATGAAGATGTCTCTTTAAAGATCTTATTCCTTGATTTAACATGAAGATGTCTCTTTAAAGATCTTATTCCTTGATTTAACATGAAAATGTTTTATTAAAGATCTTGTTCCTTGATTTAACATGAAAAATGTCTCTTTAAATATCTTATTCCTTGATTTAACATGAAGATGTTCCTCAAAGATCTTAATTCCGTGATTTAACATGAAAATGTCTATTTAAAGATCGTATTTCTTGATTTAACATGAAAATGTCTTTTAAAGGTCATATTCCTTTATTGAACATGAAAATGTCATTTCAAAGACCTTCCTTGTCTTAGCATGAAAATGTCTCTAAAGATATTATTCCTTGATCTAACATGAAAATGTCTTTTTTAAAGATATTATTCCTTGATTTTACATGAAAATGTCTTTTTAAAGATCTTATTCCTTGATTTAACATGAAAATGTCTTTTAAAGGTCATATTCCTTGATTCAACATGAAAATGTCATTTTTAAGACCTTCCTTGTCTTAATATGAAAATGGCTTTTTAAAGATCTTCATCCTTGAACATGAAAATGTCTAGGTTCTAACAACTATGATGACTGGAAACTAAGAGAGGGTGCTATATCTAATCTTATTGAACATCCTATTCAGGTGAACCTTTTATAAAAAAGGAAATAAAGTAAGTGTCCGTGCTCCATACATTTTTAAACTGGGAAAGAGATTTTGTAAAAAAAAAAAATCCACTTGAATCTCTAAAACTTAATTCTAAACGTTCTGCAAAAGAAGCCTTTCAAACTACTCGAACTCTTAAAAACTTCGTTTTTGCATCAATAGTTAGAAACATCGCCAACTTTATACTGTCACAACGGATCAGAATTGATGAATAGCGATTTGAACTGCAATCAGTTCTCTTCTGCTTGATTCTGTACCCAAGAGAAGTTGTTGAACTACGTCTACCCGGTTCAGCCACTTCTCCCTATTCATTAAATCTTGTCCTATACCTATACCTTTACCCTGATACTTTCATAAGTCATACTTCTTGTAAGCCAGGAATGTAAATATTCTTACGATATAATTTGCAAACGCTTGTTTCTAGTTTTCTTTTTAAAGGAGTATTATGAAAAATTCTAACAAAATAACGCGTGAGAGCTTTTAATTTCATAAAATACATGAGTTTATACTTTTTAAAGTTGCAACCGCTGGAGAGCACGAAATCGGTGAGCGTCCCTATGTTCTTGACGAAGAAGGAGCAGAAGAAGATGAGAAGACAGAACAGGAGGGAAGCTTGGAAGGAGAAGCAGGACAAGATCAGGCTGGGGCTTGTTCTGCCTGATGAACCTAAGGTTGGTCGGGGATTAGGTCAGGAGTAGGTTAAGAATATGTCGTGTATTTATCCGAAATATGTCAAGTATATATCAGGAATATGTCAAGTATATATCAGGAATATGTCAAGTATATATCAGGAATATGTCAAGTATATATATATTAGGAATATGTCATGTATTTATCCGAAATATGTCAAGTATATATCAGGAATATGTCAAGTATATATCAGGAACATGTCAAGTTTATATCAGGAATATATCAAGTATATATCAGGAATAGGTCAAGTATATATCAGAGTATAATCAGGAATATGTGAGGTGTATATCAGGAATTTGTGAGGTATGTATCAGGAATATGTCAAGTATATATCAGGAATATGTCAAGTATATATCAGGAATTTCTTTTGAATTGTGTGGAATATATCAGGAATTTATTTAGAATATATGAGGAATATATCAGGAATTGTTTTAGAATATATGAGGAATATATCAGGAATTTATTTGAAATTTATTTTGAATATATCAGGAAATTATTTTAAATATGTCAGAATATAGCAGGAATTTATTTGAACATGTCCGGAATATAGCAGGAATTTATTTTAAACATGTCAGGAATATAGCAGGAATGATGAAAAAGTGGTTGCTTGGAAAGCGATATTCGTAGGTTAAAATAAGTTCCTAATCCTCTGGGGTAGAGTTATTTATATCATATATCTTACAAGCTACACTGAGTTAGAGAGATTATTAGAATAATAATATTTAAAGGTTAAAGTATGCTATTAGTAGGACTTTCTATTGAAATTCATGTTAAATAGGAGAAATATTTTTAAGGGGTATAAAACGTTTATTTCTTTTTTTCTAGAGCGTACTGCATATATGATTATTATACTATATAGCATAGGCCATAATCTTCTTCTGTTATATATTACTTAACAGTTGTCAGTGTATCTCTATCAGGTTTCAAGTGAAAACATCTAGAATTTTTCTTTGGAATATATTAATTTGTTTGATGTTTTAAAGCAAATAGTTTTACCAGTACTTTGAAATTCGGCATGTTGAGTGAAAGGATTCTGTGGCCACTGCATATGAAATGCTCATAGGCCTATTCCTCCATTTAATGGACACAACTTAGCAGTAAGTAAACTAAGCAGTAAGCAAACTAAGCAGTAAGCAATTTAAAGCATGGAACATAAATTGAGGCATAATAATTAAACCAACTGACAAAGTTATCAAATAAAGCGTAAAAATACGCATACTTATATTACTCTGAATCATTGTGATTAATATACGTGTTGGATCTGTGCTACAAACCTTTAATACTGTTGGTTGTAACTTGTAGTTTTACACATATTAAGAGCAGGGGTGGGCGTCATACAAATCGATATATAAGACGGACAAGTTTACTCTGTTTGTATACTGCAATTTTCTTGTTTTACTAAGTACAACCGTATGCAGTCAAAACATAAACAAACAAAATGTGAACATAGCAGACGAAACTTACAGATTTCAGCTTTCTCGGTAGGTACCTCTATACTAAATCAAAGAATTATTTAAAAAGACGATATCGAATTCGTCACTGAATTCCCATGTTTATTGGGACACCCTGTAGCTCTCCTGTTTGCAACGGTCTCTATGTTTCTTGTTATTTAGGTTAAGATGTCGAATTTAATGCGCGTGCTTGGAAACGAACAGATAATGGATCCTACTAAAATTGAGGCGCATGTCCGCGCTCAAATGGCCAAGTAAGTTCTTATTTAAAGAAATTAAGCCTTTGACACAAACTCAAATTTTCGTATTCTCGGCATCCTGATGCTGTAAACCTTAGATATTTTTTATTTAGATTCTTTGATCAAACCTAACTCTGAGGTCTACGATATTGGGTTGCAATGATTAGAAATCAAAGTTTGTGGCAAAGACTCAATTTCTTTGTTGTTGTTTTTCTTAAATATTTGTTAAAAACGAATTTAGGGTAATGCTTTTAAATAGATTATATATATATATTTTTTCAGAATATTGAATGTTTCAAAAGAAAATTATTTCTAGTTTTTTTTTTCTATTTATTTGTTGATCTATTTATATCTATTGGAAGTTTAACCACGTATATTTCGTGGCTTGGTTAAAAGTGAGTGGGTTGATTCTTGTAATGAAAATTTAGTTTCCAGACAAAGCTGGGTTTCCAAGCTGGTTTGTTTTTATAGTTGCTTTTGTGAAGAGATAGCAACTTTTGAATGTACAGAACAAATTTTGATTAGTTGAAATAAGTTGGAACTAAAAGATCAACTCATGTAAATATATTCTTTCATTCAAAAGTTACCAGAGCTGAAAACTTTAGAATGGAATATTCTTAATCCCGATCGGTTAATTAATCTGGAGATTAATAACAAGAGGAGAACAAGCATCACTTAATCTAGAGATTAAGAAAAAGTAAAGATAAAGCATTGATCTAGATATCCAATATTCTAAAGTTTTCAGCTCAGATCAGTCGACGCCTGGATTCTTCTTAACAATTTCATTTTATGACATTATTGTATGAATGCAATGAAGCATTAGAAACATTTGCCGATAAAAAAAAACAAATTATGTCTAAAGATTGAGTCTGGGCAACGTATGTACTCAGATTGTACTATGATTTTAAACCAAGTCTAGCGGGTTTTGGTAACCTCTAAATTTGTGAATCAACGATTTTGTAACCCGCCAATGAGATAACCAAGCGATATGGTTAATCAACATAATATTTTAAGTGTAATTATTAAGTCCTACCATGGACAGTAATAACCAGAAAACTCTGGAATAGGAAGACGCTTTTTTTAGCAATACTGAAGTGTATTTGATGTTGTAACAAAGCATATAGTTTTTCTACACAACTCAAATCACTAATTAAGTGAAATTTGTCTGTTTACGCCGTATAATTATTGTTTCCCATGCTTATTTGACTTTTTAAAGTTAAAACATGATTTAAAAGTCGTCTTCCTATTTAAGAGTTTTCTGGTTATCACTGTATTTATGAAATCACACTTGGATTTTTCTAAACCATTTCATGTTTTGATAATTCTGTTCCATTCCACAATTTTCTTTTTTAATTTTGCATTTTGCAAGTTTATTTTAATTACGCGCAATTGCGAGTCCTGTAAACTCAGTTCAATTCCGCGCAACAGAATTCCGGAAACCCTTGTGGTACCATTAAATATCGGGCACTGACATTTTTTCTTGGGGGGGGGGGGAGGTCACATGAGATCTATAGTTAACAGAAATAAATTAACATCGTGTAAGCAATCTTACCTTGATATTCCCTGTAAAAATGTTGTTTCTAATTCTAACTATTGCCTTATTCTATTTTCTTGATGGTTTCTGTAATACGTTTTATGGAGAAAAAAGTTGTAAAAGTTTTGTTTCTTTGACTGATAGTACTTAGATCCGGGGTTTATGAATGTATATAATTGACGGATCGGATAAGTTAGGAATTTGACAAAAAGAACAATATTTATATTTACGAAGAATTGTTTGGAAAACTTTTCTCTATGACGGAGAACGGATAGGAGATAAGAGAAGGGTTAGCTCATCAATTACAGACAAGATAACAACATGTGGACGTGGTAGGTTTTCTGGGATAGGGGGGGGGGGATAACAACTTTCATGAGATGCAATTCTTCGTGATTTGTGGATTTAGATTATCTTGTAGGTGGATTTCCTGCAGGAGAAGAGACGTCATTGACTCCGTTACAACTCCTCGCACATAAATTTATACTTTATAGCCGGCCAAACGGCTGAACCAAATTGACTGAATCTTTTTTGAGGGAATTTATGGGTACCCTGGGTTAACATAGATTTTATTTTTCTAAGTGCTTTTTTGATTTTTATATGAATAGGAGGAGAATATCGTTGCCATCTAATTCTGCACTTCTTACTCCTGAGAACCATAACTGAAAATTATTCAATTTTCTTACGGAAAAATATTGATTTCTCCAGTTATGCCTTGTGACTAATCAGTGTATTTAACTTTTTATTTAGAGTTTCACTTAAAATTTAGTTGACAGTCCCTTTAAATTCGTATTATTGTATTGTCTAGGCGTAAGGCTGAGCATGAACAAGCTAATGCTGAGCGTAAGTTAACCCCTGGACAAAAGAAGGAGAAGAATTTAAGAAAACTGAAGGAGGATACAACCGCAGGAGTTTCTGTTACTGTATACAGGTTCAAATACTACCGTTTTTATAAGATGTTACAATTATATGTTTCAGTTTAAATTTGTTTTTCCGGAAACAAATTTGTTATGTCCGCGTCAAAATTAAAATATAAGATACTAGAAACTAAAATAAAATGTCAAATATGAGAGTGACATTTTAAATTATTAGCTTAAGGGTTGTCTTTTGAGATATGGGATGGTGGTTCAATTTACGGAACAATCTGGAGATCATTCAATGATGTCCTAACATTGAATAATTTAAGCACTGAAAAAATTGACAGATTGTACAATAACAACAAAATAGGTGTGGATAGATATATAATATGTGACTTCTCTGAAAAGAATACCCCTTCAGATATATCACACATTTCTTCCTTTATAGCGAATGTTGTTTTCTTTAACAAACATGCTTTGCGGTATATCAACTTCCTCTTCCTGAGACTTCAGTAGGAGCTATACATATATCGCGCAGAGTGTGCGATGTATCTAATTGTAATTACCCCGTGATAGATCGCAAACTCTGTGAGATATATTTATAAAAACTTCAGAAGGGTCTGCTGATATACCGCGAAGCACCTTCGTTACAGGAACAACATTCATTATAAAGGAAGCAATATGAGATGTATTTAGACTAGAATGAGTGTCAATTAAGTAATAAATTGATCAAACTAGATATCAAACCAAAACATATTAAATCAAAAATATTTAACTCGATTAAACGACTTACATAAAAAACATACAAAGGAAAAAACTCGCTAGGGAAAAACCCAACATCCAAACTTAAAGGCCGGGCTGAACAACCAGGAATGGGGAGGACTTGAAACTTATGATTTGATTTGATTTGATTTGATTTGATTTGATTTGATTTGATTTGATTTGATTTGATTTGATTTTTTCTTTGTAGAGAAGTGACATCTTGTATATATCTATCCTTACCTCTTTTGTTGTTATTGTACAATCTGTTATTTTATGCAGTGAGCTGAAAATAAATTCCATAAAAATTATGCGTCAATTTATTTTGTTAAGGTATTTTTTATATAATGAAAGTTTGTTTGTTTTACGTTTAAATAGCAATTTAATTTTCTTTCATAGTCAAATAACCGATCAATCATTCAATTACAATTAGTTGATTTTAAAGGTTTGATAATGTTCATTTTTTACACTGTAGTACACAGTGTACAATGTACATACGTAAACATGTACTTATACTTTTTTGGAAACCAGATCTTTTTACAAATGTACAAACGCTTGTCAACTCAGTCTTTAATGAATAATGAATTGAATACAAAATTTGTTTTATCTTTGCAAGGTTTTACTTCCAAATTTCGAGGATTTGCTATCAACTAAATATTTTTTATCACAATCTATAAAAAAAAACTATAAAAGCTTATGTTTTGAAAATTAGGACCAAACTTGTTATTTAAGTTTTTGGTAAATCATTAAAATGTTTTTATTTTATCCGAAAGAAGTTTAACTGGCTAATCTGGATATTGGTTGTTTTAGGAGAATAATTAGTTGGTTTTTTTTTAATCCAATTTTAACAAGTAAAATCCTTTGCGTGGGGTTTTAATCAGCTTTATGATAAAAAAAAAACATAGAGGGTATTTCAGAATACGAGTCGTTTTTGTCGTGGGAGGGGGGGGGAGCTTGGGCCTAGAAATTATTTTCGTGCCAAATAATAGTGTTATAGGTAATTTTATGAAACGTTTGTGTACTTGTCTTATTTAAATGGCTATTTCTAGATCAAATAAGCTTTAAAACAAAGTCAAAATATAAAGTTGATTTCAATTTTATTTTAATTTCAATTGAAAAGAAAATTTTGGAAATATCCTAAATTTTTTGGAGAAAATCCAGGAACCAATCAAAACTGTATAGCACACGTGCTATAATGTACAGCTTATTTAATATTATAGCACGAAGATTACTTTATAGCACGGTGCTATAATATACAGCTAATTTAATTTTATAGCACGATGATTTCTTTATTACACGTTCGAAATGAAATTCACGATGAAGTGAGTAATAATGAAAAAGTACACTATAGTTTCATATAATGTATTGTTCATTTATATAGCTAGTGGCCAGATCTGCTCTAAAGTCTTCATATTTTAATTATAGTAGACAAGCATACAATCTTCACAACTTAAGAAGGTCCGAATTGTTTCATAATGTGAAATTATAGCATTAATTTTATTTTTATGAAATGAAGGGTTACTAAAATGTTGATATATACCAAAAATGAATTTAGAAAACTTTTTAACTAGTATGGTCTACTTTTCCTTGTTGTTATGTATTACATTATAGTAAAAAGATTATAAATTGTACAATTTTCATTCCGCGTACCCTGCTTAGGCTGAAGAATCTGATGAATCCGTCGAAAAAATGGAAACTGGAGAAAAATGCCCAGCAGCTCTTCATGACAGGAACAGTAGTTCTATATCAGGTACCTAACTAGTTACTACCTACCATACTTCCTACTTACCTAACTACCTACTACCCGTACCTACCTACTATCATTCCTACCATACTACCTACCTATCTGAATACTTCTCGATCTACTTATCTTTTTACCTACTCAAGTATTATTCCACCTATCTTTCTACCTTCATACGTTTATACTCGTTGAATTGGAGATAGGTTGCAGACAGGGGCGAAAATATCATGATGTATATCAAATTATTGGTTTTAGTTATGTTTGATTTGGATTTTCCACTCATTTCTGGCATTTACAAACTTCATCAAATAAAGGCAATTCGTTTCCTACTTTTCAGCTTTCACCTTGTTTATATCCTTCATTATAGTCATTCATTTTACATTAACTACAAAGATCTGTAATAAAAACTGAATTTATTTTAAGTAAGATAAAAAATAGTTTTACTCTAAGAGGAAAAAGATGTAATTTTTTTAAATCTTTAGAAAAGCTACTCTGCAAAACTTTGAAAAAATATTGTCTTTGTTTATTTTCTAATTTCTAAAATTTTCTTGTCTTCAATGTACATGGTATAA
>NW_019397593.1:102145-113181 GCF_000591075.1 Eurytemora carolleeae | reverse complement strand
TAAAGAATTGTGGTTATAAACGCTACTTTGCAATTTTTGCCATACAAGCGAAAAGGACGTGAATAAAAACCTTATTTTTTCAACCTGGAATTAGAAGTATCGTATTTTCTAAACATTATTTATAAGTTAACTAACTTCAAATATCACAATTTTTATAATTTTCCGTACACAGATATTCTTAACTTTGATATGTTTGAGTTTGACTAATATGAGCTGCGTGAATATGCACACAACAGATGTACATAAGTACAGACGTACATGGTGTACACAATGTACTTTGGACCGGGTAGACTCAAGGCTATAATGCAAGGAAAGTTAATTGTAGTTGCGTATACTCTGCGTACATATTGAAACCAGTTCTCTCTGGGCGGAATTTGTTAACAAGAATAGGATCAGTGTTCGTTCAGTATCCAAGGAGGTTAAAAGCATTAAATTTTGATAATTTTGATAATTCACATAATAGTTTCATATGGCCAGTATATTTCACTGATGTGAAAGATGGATCCCATGTCAGGCTTTTTCATCTGTCTTGTGTTTACATTGCCGCCCAAAGTCAATATAGTCATTACACTGCCATGCAGTAAAAAAGATGCGTATTTGATGAACTAACTTTCCTCTCAGCCGTAGTATATTTGAATTTCCGACCCGGGTCAACCTTTCTGGTCCCAGTTCGTACTGTATCGCCTGGACATTGGGTAAATAAAGCAGACACTCAATAGAACTAGCTGGTGCAACAAGGTTGACCCGGTCAGACTTTAGGTTAAATTTAAACAAAAGGGTAAGAGCCCAGAGTTGCGTGGACTATTGCATTTGTAATACCTTTGGAAAAATCAAATTTTTATTTAGAAATAGAATATTTAAAAAACTATAAGTCTAAATTTTGCATAACAATGTGCTGCAATTATAAAAAGTATTATATTACTATAAATATTTTTAAACGTATATCATTATTAGCAAATTAATAAGTGTTACTACTATTATGATTTATAATTGATATAAATTTTATCTTTTATACAATTTTCAACTATTTCGAGTACAAATAAAACATTTTTTCAACATATCTTTGCAATCCTAATCTTCAGGACACCCTGGTTTAGGCAAAAGTAAGTTATGAATTTAAATGTATATATATCAAACATGAACCCCGCATTGTAGGTCTAAAAGCCTGTAAGAAATGTGATTCAAGAATTGATAAATCTTGAAGAATATTATAGAACGGTAATATATGTAGATATATAACTTATACCAGTTCTACTTTACAAGTTTAGTTCATTAATATTTGTTGATGGATACAGCACGTCTTGGATATCCAAATTTTCTTTACTCTTGGAAAACCAGGTCCACTCATTCTTGGGATATCCAGGTCCACTCTACTCTTGTATCCTGACTACCCTATTTTTAGTATGTCCGGTGTATCCAGTGTATCCTGATTACCCTATGTATAGTATATCCTTAATATCCAGTGTATCCTGACTACCCTACGTATAGTATATCCTTTATATCCAGTGTATCCTGACTACCCTAGATGTTAATATATCCAGTGTATCCCGACTACCCTATGAATAATATATCCAGTGTATCCTGACTAACCTATGTATCATATATCCAGTGTATCCTGACTGCCCTATGTATAATATATCCAGTGTATCCTAACTACCATATGTATAATATATCCAGTGTATCCTGACTACCCTATGTATAATATATCCAGTGTATCCAGACTACCATATGTATAATATATTCAGTGTATCCTGACTGCCCTATGTATAATATATCCAGTGTATCCTGACTACCCTATGTATAATATATCCAGTGTATCCTGACTACCCTATGTATAGTATATCCAGCGTATCCTGACTACCATATGTATAATATATCAGTGTATCCTGACTAACCTATGTATAATATATCCAGTGTATCCTGACTACCCTATGTATAATATATCCGGTGTATCCTGACTACCCTATGTATAATATATCCAGCGTATCCTGACTACCATATGTATAATATATCCAGTGTATCCTGACTACCCTATGTATAATATATCCTGTGTATCCTGACTAACCTATGTATAATATATCCAGTGTTTCCTGACTAACCTATGTATAATGTATCCAGTGTATCCTGACTACCCTATGTATAATATATCCAGTGTATCCTGACTACCCTATTTTTTGTATGTCCGGTGTATCTAGTGTATCCTGACTGCCTGATGTATAATAAATCCAATGTATCCTGACTACCATATGTATAATATATCCAGAGTATCCTGACTACCCTATTTATAATATATCCAGAGTATCATGACTACTCTATGTATAATATATCCAGTGTATCCTGACTATCATATGTATAATACATCCAGTGTATCCCGACTACCCTATGTATAATATATCCAGAGTATCCTGACTACCCTAGCTATGTATAATATATCCAGAGTATCCTGACTACCCTATGTATAATATATACAGTGTATCCTGACTACCCTTTGTATAATATATCCAGTGTATCCTGACTACCCTATGAATGAAGGTATAATAAATCTATTCATATTCGTCCATAAGAAACTTGTGCCAGGGTAGGGTTGGATTGGACAGAGTTTATAGATAGGTATTAAAGAAAGATGAGTAGATAAATAGAAAGAGAGTCAGCTGGATCATCCAGCTTATAGATCATCCAGCTAAACATCATCTAGCTAGAGTTTTGCGCTAGATCATCCAGCTAGACTTTCCAGCTAGATCATTCAGCTAGACTTTCCAGCTAGAGCATCCAACTAAACATCATCCAGCTAGATTTTTAAGCGAGATCATCCAGCTAGACATCATCCAGGTAGATTTTTAACTAGATGTTTAAAAGGACCGTTCACTTATTTGGGTAATTTCACGGTAAACTAAACAGCTTATCAGCTGTTAATTGGTATGAGTCTAACTTTTCAAAGACAACTGTGGCCGGAGAAAAAGACGATTTTTCGTTCAAAATTAAAGCGCAAAGGAACGGTCCCTTTGTCTGAATCACTTTACTGGACGTTTTTCAGCAACATAAATTTATCATATTTCAATGCCATTATGTGTTAGCTATTATATACTAAAATATGAAAACTTTTGATATTTGAGTTAGCAATTAATCTACGTTTTTCGTATTAAAACGTGTAAAAGTAGCGAGATCATCCAGCTGGCAGCTAGACATCATCCAGGTAGATTTTTAACTAGATGTTTAAAAGGACCGTTCACTTATTTGGGTAATTACACGGTAAACTAAACAGCTTATCAGCTGTTAATTGGTATGAGTCTAACTTTTCAAAGACAACTGTGGCCGGAGAAAAAGCCGATTTTTCATTCAAAATTAAAGCGCAAAGGAACGGTCCCTTTGTCTGAATCACTTTACTGGACGTTTTTCAGTAACATAAATTTTTCATATTTCAATGCCATTATGTGTTAGCTATTATATACTAAAATATGAAAACTTTTGATATTTGAGTTAGCAATTAATCTACGTTTTTCATATTAAAACGTGTAAAAGTCTATACAAAGACGACGTTCTCTACGACAATCAATTAATCATTACGTAATTTTGGTTCGAATATTAAACCCTGCGTTCGATGTAAATAAGATATGCATCTTACTTGCAATGATGCATTTGTAAGTAATCCGAAATAGTTTATTTTTAAATCAGAGCGGGATGGGAGAACCGCTCTCTATTCGGTTCTCTCCACACATAAATGTCATTCAGCTAGATATGATCTAACTAGATCATTCAGCTAGATCATCCATCAAAATATTATATCGCTAATTCATTCCAGTAGAGAACCCCACTAGCTATCATCCAGATCAATATGATAGAGCTAGATCATTCTGCTAGGTTATCCAAATGGATCATTTAGCAAGACCATTCAGCTAGATATGATCTAGCTAGATCATTCAGCTAGATCATCCATCAAAATATTATATCGCTAATTCATTCCAGTAGAGAACCCCACTAGCTATCATCCAGATCAATATGATAGAGCTAGATCATTCTGCTAGGTTATCCAAATGGATCATTTAGCAAGATCATTCAGCTAGATATCATCTAGCTAGATCATTCAGCTAGCTATTATCTAGCTAGATCATTCAGCTAGATCATCAAACAAAATATTATATAGCTAGATCATTCCAGTAGATCATCATAATAGATCATACAGCTAGATCATTCAGCCTGATCATTCAGTTAGATCATTCTAAAAGATCATTCAGCTAGATATTATCTAGCTAGCATTCAGCTAGATATTATCTAGCTATATCATTCAGCTAGATCATTCAGCTAGATCATTCAGCTAGATCATCCAGCTAAATATTATATAGCTAGATCATTCAGCTAGATCATCCAACTAGCTAACATCCAGCTAAATATTATATGATTATTCAGCTAGATCATCCAACTAGCTTACATCCAGCTAAATATTATATAGCTATGTTTTCCAAATGGATCATTCAGCTGAATCATCTTTTATGCAATTTTTCAAACAAATTGCACTTTTTTCTGTTGAAAGGTTGGACGCCTTGCAATTTTAATAAAAAGATAATAAATTGAAGATCAATAGAAAATAATTAATTTAGAACAAAGAAAATAAATGTCACGTAGCTGTAAAGTATTGAGTACAACTATAAGTACAGAATTTTTTACTCATATAATGTTTCTATTTATTTTATGTTCATCTATATATAAAATCGTTATTTACGACAAAGTGCGGGTAATCGGTGGGATTAACCATGACCCCCCTGTGCAATGCTGGGTTCCCAAGCTAGTATATAATAATAAATTAAACATTCTAGCAAAGGTTAAAGGCTTCATGTCAAAGTCTGAAAAAAAAATTAAAAATATTTTCAAAAATCTAAAAAAACTCGTCCCCATCCCTTGTCCATAGATTCAGCTTCAAATCCAGGCCAGCGTTTACACCAACATTGTATAACTCTAGGAGCTGGTGAGTGATCTTCATTGTGTTGGAAGTAAATCTCCCGCCATACCTCAGTTGGTCAGCTGAATTTCTAGTGTTGGAGACAGGGAATTAGAGGTGTTGTCGGCAGCAGGTTAGGGTATACACTGAAATTAGGGTATACACTGAAAAAAAATCGAAACTAGTTAATATTAATTAATCTTGAAAAAGGGATGTAAATACATACATCACATGTTAATATTTGTCAAAAGTAAGAAAGATATTTTTAAACATTTTTCCGACGTACTTTTAAAACTTTTTTAAAACCTACCTACCACCCTAACCAATAAAGTTTGAGATACAATTTTTTAACTGGAACCTACTCTCTCGACCCTAAATATTTACAGGGGGGGGGATATTACCCAAATTTTCCAGGGGGTCCCCCTTCCCTTCTAATATCCCGTCAACAATTTGAAAATTAAAATTAGAAAATAAAATAAAAAAAAACTATTTTTTTACTGAAATACAGATACAACTCTATCAAATTCATTATATGTTGTAATCAGAATATAAGATTATTTATCTATAACTACATATGCTCGGAGATTAAATAATTTAATATATATGAAAATAGAGCTGGGTAGATGAGGAGGGGGAAGGAGGACAGCTCTATTTGGCAGTTTCAAAACCAAGCACTTAGCAGAATAGTCTACTATAGCTACCATACCTCCTTCTCCTAATATACCTCACATAGATTCAAACAGCTTATAAAAAGTCTCAAAAGTGTCGCAACGCCTTGGATTTGGATTTAACCGCTGTAACTCACTTATGCTTTACATGTCCAGCTTCGCACCGCATATAAAGCACATGCTGCAGGTTAGCTATTTGAGGTTCCCCCTCCCCCAAACTAGAACCCCTCCCCTCCCTCTTTACAGATCATATCTGTTTTGAAGTATTGCAGTTATGCCTTGTATGCATTATTTTACAGTCTAACCAAACCAAATATCAATATAGTTTCATCTAATATTTTATATAACCTTAAACACTCCCCATTCTGCTGCATTCGTTTGTTAGCAAGTCTCCAAACATGAATTCTTTAATTTGTATTATGGCGTAATCTCAAATACACCTCGAATAAATGAGCTGCATGTCCGATTCACAACGGTTAACTTTAAACCTTTGTGCCTGATCAAGTGTTTCGGAGTATCCGCCATCTTTGAGTTGAAAATGGAATGGCGTAAAGTGCGGAAACTATGTGACGTCCTTTGAGGGAGATTAGTAAATTCTCTTTACAGGGTACCGTTGTGAATCGGACATGTCACTCTGCAATTTGGAGGGGCATTCGAATTTACGTCTTATAGTCCAATTAAGTATAGAAAGAAAATGTAGGAAATAAACAAACAGGGTTAACCACACAGGATGAGATTTCAGAGACAATTATACGAAATTTATGAATTCTGCATTTTTACATTCTTTGTTGAATTTCTTTATGAAACTATTGTGTACTTTATCATTCTTACTCACTTCATCGTGAAAATCATTATCAACGTGCTATAAAGTAATCATCGTTCTATAAAGTTAAATTAGCTGTACAATATAGCACATGTGCTATAAAGTTTTGACTGGTTCCCGGATTTTCTCCAAAAATTTAGAATATTTCAAAATATTTTTTTTCATTTGAAATAAAAAGAAAATTGAAATCAACTTTATACCTTTACTTCTGCTTTGTTTCAAAGCTTATTTATCTAGAAATAGCCATTGAAATAAGACAACTCACAAGTACACAAACGTTTCATAAAATTACCTATAACACCATTATTTTGGCACGACGTGCTATAAAGTTTTTGGACTTATTTCTGTCCAAAAACTTTATAACACTGCGAACCAAAATAATAGTATTGTAAATAGTTATTCTTTGTTTAATCATTTAGTATATTCCTTATAAACTGTATACATTTTGCAATGCAGAAACCAACATTTAGATTTCAGATCGGCTATATTCTTTAAGTTTTAGGTCTTTTTAAAGCCCATTCTTTGTGGGTAAACCTGTATACAACTGCAATTGACAGGGGGGTCAAGTGCATGTCTATTTATATGTATATGCTGGTTTGGTTGACTGAGTTTAAACCCTAAAATGTTTTGAAATCCAACAATGGTAAAAAGTTTTGTTAGGATAATTGAATTCTTTACATTTTGTTCCGCTTCCAGTTCTTCCAGTTCTTTGCTAACTTTTATTTGAAAAGTTTGGTTCTTAAATAGCTTCACACACGGAATATGTCTCTGTTTTTAAATTTAACACGGAATATGTCTCTGTTTTTAAATAGCTTCACTCAAGCTATATATGTCTATGTTTTTAAATAGCTTCACACACGGAATATGTCTCTTTTTCAAATAGCTTTACTGAAGGTATATGTCTCTGTTTTTAAATAGCTTGACACACGGAATATTTCTCTGTTTTCAAATAGCTTCACTCAAGGTATATGTCTCTGTTTTTAAATAGCTTCACACACAAAATGTGTCTCTGTTTTTGAATAGCTTCCCACATGAAATATGTCTCTGTTTTTAAATAGCTTCACAGACGGTATATGTCTCTGTTTTTAAATAGCTTCAAACACGAAATATGTGTATGTTTTTAAATAGCTTCACATACGGTAAATGTCTCAGTTTTTAAATGTTTTTACACACGGAATATGTCTCTGTTTTAAATAGCTTCACACACGGAATATGTCTCAGTTTTTAAATAGCTTCACATACGGTATATGTCTCTGTTTCTAAATAGCTTCACACACAGAATATGTCTCTGTTTTTAAATAGCTTCACACACGGTGTATGTCTCAGTTTTTAAATAGCTTCACACACGGAATATGTCTCTGTTTTTAAATAGCTCCACACACGGAATATAGCTCTGTTTTTAAAAACCTTCACACACGGAATATGTCTCTGTTTTTTAATAGCTTCACACACGGTATATGTCTCTGTTTTTAAATAGCTTCCACACGCGGTATATATGTCTCTGTTCATAAAGTAATTTTTTTACAATGAAAGGAACTGTAGGCTTAAATTCAAGTGACCGTACATTTATGAAGTCGCATGTTGGATACTTTAAAGGGAGTGACCGGCAATGTAAGGTGTTGAACTGAACATGCAGTGTTGTGGAAAACTTATTTTGGATTCATTTGAGACATATAAAACCTTTTCAAGATCTGTAAATCCTGAGTTTGAGCTCAAATTCGACGTTAAAAACTGCTATTTTGGGGGTGGTTACGTTTTCAGAATTAGTTTTTTTTAATTACTAAATAACGACAACGAAAAATAAAATAAAAATTATACAGTAATCTAATTAGATGGTTAGGAACATATTTATCAAAAGAAATTTGTCAATAAATCAATGCTAAAATCGATTATTTTGTTTTCATTATTATATTGAATTTCTTATTTTCTTTGAGTTTTAATCGCAGATTTCTTCAAATTCTTCAAATGTCGTCTTTTAATAACAATTATAGAAAATCTGCAGAAACTATTTGTGAATAATGAGAAACCAGAGTAATAATGAAATAGAAACTAATAATTGAACAAGATTACTTATTTTCGATGATAAGATTAATTTTTATTTTCTCACCATGTTCCTATACATGACGTCTGTAGTTTATTGTAGAACTTTTTTACATTTTATGTCGTCGTTATTTAATAATTTAAAAAAAACTAATTCTGAAAACGTATTCACTCCCAAAGTAAAAGTTTTGAACGTCGAATTTGCGCTCAAACTCAGGATTTACAGATCTTTAAAAAGTTGTCTCATATGTCTCATATGAATCCGAAAGAAGTTTTCCACAACACTGTAAACTCAGTTCAACTATCTTACATAGCCGGTCACTCCCTTTAAACAATATTTGATCAAGGTCGATGAGACATACTTATTTATCGAGATTAAAAATCTTTATTTTCATTTGTGGTTTCTTTATGTAAAATATCTTTCTGTAAATTTTTCTATTTTCTGTCAATCTATCTAACTATCTATTTATCTATCTATCTATCTATCTATCTATCTATCTATCTATCTATCTATTTATCTATCTATTTATCTATCTATCTGTTTATCTATCTATCTATCTATCTATCTATTTATCTATCTATTTATCTATCTATCTATCTATCTATCTATCTATCTATCTATCTATCTATCTATCTATCTATNCCCCCCTCTCCTCCTCAACCCCCCCTGGGGAGATGTTAAAGTAAAGATTTTATAAATTCCCTCCATCTGTAAACCTCGCCATAGAACATATATTGTAGAATATTCATCATTTATTTTATTCGAAATTT
This sequence comes from Eurytemora carolleeae, assembly GCF_000591075.1. Taxonomy (NCBI): domain Eukaryota; kingdom Metazoa; phylum Arthropoda; class Copepoda; order Calanoida; family Temoridae; genus Eurytemora; species Eurytemora carolleeae. Next base: position 103,946 of record NW_019397593.1, on the reverse strand, counting down.
TAAATTTTTAGAACTCACCAGTACACATTACAGACTACTTTTGACAAAGAAATTTCGTTTTATGTCCAATGTTTTTCTTTTTTGTTTCCAACCCATTCCGATGATTCTAGTGTATTTGTCTCTTGAAATTTACGATAAAGGAATTGAGAGTTTTTGCTAAGACCAAAGATATTTTTTAAAGGGAGTGACCGGCAATGTATGGCAGTTGAACTAAGAATGTAGGATTTTGACGGACATTTTTAGGACTCATTTGGGACATATGATACGTTTTAAAGATGTATACTTACTGAGTTAGAGCACATCTTCGAATTTTTCATTATTTATGAATTTATTCGCAGATTTCTTTAAACTCTTCAAATGTCGTCTTTTCAATTAAAATTCCCGAAAATCTACAGAAATGACACATTACAGAAACTCATGTAACTGAATAAGGTTAATTATTATCAATGATAATAGTTATTTTTATTTTCTTACCCTATCCTAAACAACTACTCTGTTTTTTACTACACTTTTCATCGTCGTTATTAAATATTTTTTTTTTTAACCGATTCTCTAAAATCATCCCTTAAACAATCTATGAGTATCTTAAAGAGTGAATTTGCGCTCTTGCTGAACAAATATGCACAGTGAAAACGTCTCATAGGACTGAAATTATTCCTAAACAATTTCTCCGCAATACTACATTCTCAGTTAAACTACCATACAAAGCCGGTCACTCCCTTAACTCTTAAGTACAAATCTTGTTGGTGAGGAGAAAGTAGCCGGAGTTTTTTGAGCAATGATTAACAGATTAATTCAATTCATCATCTTTATCCCATGGTGGTCATACCCTGCAGGGAAAACTAAAATTATGAATCTAGTGTTAAACCTTAAATTTAAGATTAATATTGGATATGGAGATAAAACGTTCAAGATTAACTATACTTCACAAAAAATTCCTTTATAGATTTATAGATAACCATGCAGCCTGCAGTTTACATGTTTACATTATTATATATTTAGACACTTGGCATTAAATATAAGAATTTACGCCGGGGAACTTTAATATCCTGTTCTGATTTTCATGGAGTTTTTTGAAAATAAATTTTTAATGATTTTTTTTATATTTTTTTTTGCAAAATTTATGTTTAATTTTAGGAAAATAAGAGTTTTTTAAGTATGAAGAGAATATTTAACAAACAGTTTAACAGTTGCTGTTTTACAACTTGGAAATGCTAAATTATGCAAAACTTCACAAAGTTGTGTACATTGAAAAGCATCTTTGTTACTTAAATTTGTTAAATATAAATATCTTTTTTAGATATGGATAGATATAAATAGATAAACACTGTGTCCCAGAAAAAGGGATGATTTAGATTTTTGAAGCCATTTCATGCACTTTAAACTTTTACTAAGTCTGGAAGGTGGTTTTGTTTGTCTAATTGATTGTTTCCACACCAAAGAGAATAGATAAGTATTGAGTAGAATGAAGTCGAAAAAACACTTGACTTTACATTGCCGTGTTCATTTTAGCATAAAATTCACTTTACATTGCCGAGTTCATCTCAGCATAAACTTCACTTTACATTGCCGAGTTCATCTCAGCATAAACTTCACTTTACATTGCCGAGTTCATCTCAGCATAAACTTTACTTTACATTGCCGAGTTCATTTCAGAATAAACTTTACTTTACATTGTCGAGTTCATTTCAGCATAAACTTTACTTTACATTGCCGAGTTCATTTCAGCATAAACTTTACTTTACATTGCCGAGTTCATTTCAGCATAAACTTTACTTTACATTGCCGAGTTCATTTCAGC